>NC_092710.1:5425771-5459522 GCF_047496885.1 Scyliorhinus torazame | reverse complement strand
CTGTCCCCCACCCTCTCTGTCCCCCACCCTCTCTGTCCCCCACCCTCTCTGTCCCCCCCCTCTCTGTCTCCCCCCTATCTGTCTCCCCTCGCTCTGTCTGACCCCTCTCTGTCTGATCCCTCTCTGTCTCCCCCGCGCGCTCTGTCTCCCCGCGCGCTCTGTCTCCCCCGCGCGCTCGGTCTCCCCCGCGCGCTCGGTCTCCCCCGCGCGCTCGGTCTCCCCGCGCGCTCGGTCTCCCCCGCGCGCTCGGTCTCCCCCGCGCGCTCGGTCTCCCCCGCGCGCTCGGTCTCCCCCGCGCGCTCGGTCTCCCCCGCGCGCTCGGTCTCCCCCGCGCGCTCGGTCTCCCCCGCGCGCTCGGTCTCCCCCGCGCGCTCGGTCTCCCCCGCGCGCTCGGTCTCCCCCGCGCGCTCGGTCTCCCCCCGCGCGCTCGGTCTCCCCCGCGCGCTCGGTCTCCCCCCGCGCGCTCGGTCTCCCCCGCGCGCTCGGTCTCCCCCCGCGCGCTCGGTCTCCCCCGCGCGCTCGGTCTCCCCCCGTCTTTCTTCCCCATTTCTATCTCTCTTTATCTCTCCCTACCTCTCTCCTTCCCTTTCTCTCTCTCTCCCTCCCACCTCCTTTCCCATCTTCCCCTCTCCCCCATCTTCCCTCTTGCCCCTTCCCTCTTCCCCTCCCCCCCCTTTCCCCTTCCCGCTTTTGCCCTCTCCTCCTCCTCCCTCCCTCTTTAATCTAGTTGCCAGCAATTTGAACTTTTGTGTTCAGCTGAATCTTCCCAACGTGACAATTACATCTGGACTCAAAACAAAATACCACCTCAACATCCTTCCTCAATGTCATTTTTAAACTCGAACGCACGTGCAGCTGGCTGAGGCTCCCTTCCTCCCTCTTACTTCACGAATGGATATAGTGTATATCTGTTTGTGGCATCTTGTTCTGTAGAAATTGCCTTCTGCAGTTTCGAGATTGCAGCTGCAACTACACTTTAAAGAATGCTGAGACAGCATCCCGTCACGCCCCTCTGAAAGAACTCTCTAGTTACTCCCTCTCCCTATGGTCGACCTATCCCCATAGCCTGGCATGTATCTCCCTCCAGTATTTATCCAGTCTCCTCTTGTGAGGGTTTCTTTAACCTGTGTGCTTCAGGTTGAAGGACGCACTAGCTACCGAAAACAATTTCTCCTCCGGGGGGGGGGGGGGAGTGACATGCTTGTCGAAGTTTTTTGTCTTGCACTCATCAGGTCAGATGCAAGAATCCCAAATTTCTAAGGGACCGGGCCCGGAAATAGTTTCTCCTTATTTACTTCCTGCGCTTTTCTCTCCCAAGTCACTCACCGTCCTGACTTGGAAATACGTCGTCCGGCCCTTGGATCTTCCTCCCGAACAGCACAGTGGGTGTACCTACAGCACATGGGCCTGTAGCAGTTCAAGAAGGCCACGCACCGCCACCTTCTCTCGGTGGGGGGGGGGTTAATTGATGGGCAGCCAATGCTTGTCGAGCCAATTAAATCCCATAAAAGATTTTTTTTGAAAAAGAAACCGTATATGATTTTGGACGGCTCGATTAAATCTCCCCTTTGACCCTCTCTGCTCTAACAACGATCCCACCTTCTCCAATCACGACACGCCCCACTGGCGTGTCTCATCCCGGAACCATTCTGGTCAGCCTCCACTCTCGCCACCCCTAAGGCCTTTGCGTCCTCCCTAAAGTGTGGGTGTTCGGACGGGACACCGTATTATCCCAGCTGCGGGGGGGGGGTGCATTGTGAAAAGTTTTCAGAAGTCTTTCGGAGAATGTTCCCTGGGTTCACTCCTGGGACGAAGCGGGGGCGGGGGGAGGGGGGGGGGGGGCGGGGGGGGGGGTGGGGGGGGGGGTGGGGGGGGGGGGTGGGGGTGGGGGGTGGGGGGGGGGTGGGGGGGGGGGGTTGTGGGGGGGGGGGTTGTGGGGGGGGGTGGGGGGGGGGGTTGTGGGGGGGGGGGTGGGGGGGGGCGTTGTGGGGGGGGGGTGGGGGGGGGTGGGGGGGGGGGCGCGGTTTGTCCGACGACGAAATATTGAGCGTGTCTGGCCCGTACTCGTCAAGACTTAAGAAGAACAAAGCGATCGTATTGGTCCTGAGTGGAGGGCTCGATAAAGTGGATGCTGGGAGGATGTTTCCCCCCGTCGGGCGGGGAATGGAGAACGAGGGGGGGGGGGGGGCACAGTTTATAAATAAAGGGGTCGCCCGTTGAAGAGGGGGACGAGGAGGAATTTCCTCTCTCGGAGGCTCGGTAGTCTGTGGAAACCTCTCCCTCAGAGAGCGCCGGAGGCTGCGGCCCACCCGATATATTCAAGGCCCGAGTCAGGCACAGTGTCGGTCGGCGAGGGAGGAGGGGGGGGCTGGATAAGCAGAAAAGTTCAGAACGGGCTTGTGGCTCTCATTTCTGATGATTTTATGACTGTCGATTATCACACTGGCTGGAGACAGGTTGGGGCATTCGGAGGCGTCGAAAGGGCCCTGGTTAATTCGGAGCTACGTTCCTTCCTGGGACCAGGTGGGGTGGGGGTGGGGGGGGCAAGCGAGGTCAGGTTTAAAATCTGTTGTGTTGTTTACTCTTTCCATTCCCCCCCCTCCCCAGATTCCTGTACACTTCAGGCACCCTGATGATTGCCTTCTGCAATGCTGGTGAGTCTTCTCGATCCCTCCCGGGATCTCGCGGGACGCGGGTGAGGGGGTGAGAACCGACTTGTGACCGCGAATCCGGAGCAGCGGTGGGCAAAACTGCGGGGCTGGGGGCCCACGGGACATTCAGTTGCCCGTCGCCCACGCCCGAGGGGTTGCCACATTCCGCTGACTTCCATCCACGCAGTTCTTTTCCCACCGGCATGGCTGAAGAGAGACGCACCGAAAGCGAGGGGAGGGGGTTGGGGCAAGTGAAGTGAGGTGCGTGCTGACCACTCGTAACATTGACCGAGTGGCCGTGTGCCCACTCCCGTCTCCAAAGTGTCAAAATTCATTTCGCTTTCACTGTTTGAAGTTCATAGATTATCATCGAATTTACAGTGCAGAAGGAGGCCATTCGGCCCATCGAGTCTGCACCGGCTCTTGGAAAGGGCACCCTAGCCAAGCCCACACCTCCACCCTATCCCCTTAACCCAGTAACCCCACCCAACACTAAGGGCAATTTTGGACACTAAGGGCAATTTATCATGGCCAATCCACCTAACCTGCACATCTTTGGACTGTGGGAGGAAACCGGAGCACCCGGAGGAGACCCACGCACACACGGGGAGGACGTGCAGACTCCGCACAGGCAGTGACCCAAGCCGGAATCGAACCTGGGACCCTGGAGCTGTGAAGCAATTGTGCTATCCACAATGCTACCGTGCTGCCTGTTGATGACAGTCCGATCAACATATCGGGTCGAAGCATTTCCTAGAATGCGTTATTGAAATATTTGGCGAGTGTTAACTGAATTTGATCTTCCCCATGGGGGTCGTGGTCCAGGAACAAGCCCGATTTCAATCTTGGGGCCCACCGAGATGAAGGAGGGACGGACAACGCGGCCCCCCCTCGCTCGCCCACCTTGCCTCTCTGCTCCGGAGGGATGAAGGGATAGGCAGGCCTGGGGCAGCGGGGAATTCTCAGAGTACAAATCATTGAAGGTAGCAGAACAGGTTGAGTAAGTCTTCAAAAGAGACTGCGTGACCCTGGGTTTTGTACACAAGGGGCAAGATAACCAAAACAGAATTTCTAATAAACCTGTATTAAAATCCATCATCTCACACATTACAGTTTCTGGGCAGATATTTGTGCCAATTGTGTTACAAACCAGGGTACAGCAGTGTAGGTGTTGAGTTACTGGACTAATAATCCAGGGGACAGCAGTGTAGGGGTTATGTTACTGGACTAATAATCCAGGGTACAGCAGTGTAGGTGTTGAGTTACTGGACTAATAATCCAGGGGACAGCAGTGTAGGGGTTATGTTACTGGACTAATAATCCAGGATACAGCAGTGTAGGGGATATGTTACTGGACTAATAATCCAGGGCACAGCAGTTGGAGGGGTTATGTTACTGGACTAATAATCCAGGATACAGCAGTGTAGGGGATATGTTACTGGACTAATAATCCAGGGTACAGCAGTGTAGGGGATATGTTACTGGACTAATAACCCAGGATACAGCAGTGTAGGGGTTATGTTACTGGACTAATAATCCAGGGTACAGCAGTGTATGTGGTTATGTAACTGGACTAATAATCCAGGGTACAGCAGTGTAGGGGATATGTTACTGGACTAATAATCCAGGATACAGCAGTGTAGGGGATATGTTACTGGACTAATAATCCAGGGTACAGCAGTGTAAGGGTTATGTTACTGGACAAATAATCCATGGTGCAGCAGTGTAGGGATTATGTTACTGGACTAATAATCCAGGGTACATCAGGGTAGGGGATATGTTATTGGACTAATAATCCAGGGTACAGCAGTGTAGGGATTATGTTACTGGACTAATAATCCAGGGTACAGCAGTGTAGGGGTTATGTTACTGGACGAATAATCCATGGTGCAGCAGTGTAGGGATTATGTTACTGGACTAATAATCCAGGGTACAGCAGTGTAGGGGATATGTTACTGGACTAATAATCCAGGATATAGCAGTGTAGGGGTTATGTTACTGGACTAATAATCCAGGGTACAGCAGTGTAGGGGATATGTTACTGGACTAATAGCCCAGGGTACAGCAGTGTAGGGGATATGTTACTGGACTAATAATCCAGGGTACAGCAGTGTAGGAATTATGTTACTGGACTAATAACCCAGGGTACAGCAGTGTAGGGGTTATGTTACTGGACTAATAATACAGGTACAGCAGTGTAGGGGATATGTTACTGGACTAATAATCCAGGTTCAACAGTGTAGGGGATATGTTACTGGACTAATAATCCAGGTACAGCAGTGTAGGGGATATGTTACTGGACTAATAATCCAGGAACATCAGTGTAGGGGATATGTTACTGGACTAATAATCCAGGATACAGCAGTGTAGGGGTTATGTTACTGGACTAATAATCCAGGTACGGCAGTGTTGGGGTTATGTTACTGGACTAATAATCCAGGTACAGCAGTGTTGGGGTTATGTTACTGGACTAATAATCCAGGTACAGCAGTGTAGGGGATATGTTACTGGACTAATAATCCAGGGTACAGCAAGCGTTGGGGATATGTTACTGGACTAATAATCCAGGGTACAGCAGTGTAGGGGATATGTTACTGGACTAATAATCCAGGTACAGCAGTGTAGGGGTTATGTAAGTGGACTAATAACCCAGGGTACAGCAGTGTAGGGGTCATGTTACTGGACTAATAACCCAGGGTACAGCAGTGTAGGTGTCATGTTACTGGACTAATAATGCAGGGTACAGCAGTGTCAGGGTAATGTTACTGGACTAATAATCCAGGGTACAGCAGTGTAGGGGTTATGTTGCTGGACTAATAACCCAGGGTACAGCAGTGTAGGTGTCATGTTACTGGACTAATAATGCAGGGTACAGCAGTGTAGGGGTCATGTTACTGGACTAATAATCCAGGATACAGCAGTGTAGGGGATATGTAACTGGACTAATAATCCAGGGTACAGCAGTGTAGGGATTATGTTACTGGACTAATAATCCAGGGTACAGCAGTGTAGGAGATATGTTACTGGACTAATAATCCAGGGTACAGCAGTGTAGGGATTATGTTACTGGACTAATAATCCAGGTACAGCAGTGTAGGGGATATGTTACTGGACTAATAATCCAGGGTACAGCAGTGTAGGGGTTATGTTACTGGACTAATAATCCAGGGTACAGCAGTGTAGGGGTTATGTTACTGGACTAATAATCCAGGTACAGCAGTGTAGGGGATATGTTACTGGACTAATAATCCAGGTACAGCAGTGTAGGGGATATGTTACTGGACTAATAATCCAGGTACAGCAGTATAGGGGATATGTGACTGGACTAATAATCCAGGGTACAGCAGTGTAGAGGATATGTTACTGGACTAATAATCCAGGGTACAGCAGTGTAGGAATTATGTTACTGGACTAATAACCCAGGGTACAGCAGTGTAGGGGTTATGTTACTGGACTAATAATACAGGTACAGCAGTGTAGGGGATATGTTACTGGACTAATAATCCAGGTTCAGCAGTGTAGGGGATATGTTACTGGACTAATAATCCAGGATACAGCAGTGTAGGGGATATGTTACTGGACTAATAATCCAGGGTACAGCAGTGTAGGGGATATGTTACTGGACTAACAATCCAGGATACAGCAGTGTAGGGATATGTTACTGGACTAATAATCCAGGGTACAGCAGTGTCGGGGTTATGTTACTGGACTAATAATCCAGGGTACAGCAATGTAGGGGTTATGTTACTGGACTAATAATCAATGGTGCAGCAGTGTAGGGGTTATGTTTCTGGACTAATAATCCAAGATACAGCAGTGTAGGGGTTATGTTACTGGACTAATAATCCAGGTACAGCAGTGTAGGGGTTATGTAACTGGACTAATAATCCAGGGTACAGCAGTGTAGGGGTCATGTTACTGGACTAATAACCCCTACACTGCTGTACCCTGGGTTATTAGTCCAGTTACATCACCCCTACACTGCTGTACCTGGATTATGTAACTGGACTAATAATCCAGGGTACAGCAGTGTAGGGATTATGTTCCTGGACTAATAACCCAGGGTACAGCAGTGTAGGGGTTATGTTACTGGACTAATAATCCAGGTACAGCAGTGTAGGGGATATGTGACTGGACTAATAATACAGGGTACAGCAGTGTAGGGGATATGTTACTGGACTAATAATCCAGGTACATCAGTGTAGGGGATATGTTACTGGACTAATAATCCAGGGTACAGAAGTGTTGGGGTTATGTTACTGGACAAATAATCCATGGTGCAGCAGTGTAGGGATTATGTTACTGGACTAATAATCCAGGGTACAGCAGTGTGGGCGATATGTTACTGGACTAATAATCCAGGATATAGCAGTGTAGGGATTATGTTACTGGACTAATAATCCAGGGTACAGCAGTGTAGGAATTATGTTACTGGACTAATAACGCAGGGTACAGCAGTGTAGGGGTTATGTTACTGGACTAATAATACAGGTACAGCAGTGTAGGGGATATGTTACTGGACTAATAATCCAGGTTCAACAGTGTAGGGGATATGTTACTGGACAAATAATCCAGGTACAGCACTGTAGGGGATATGTTACTGGACTAATAATCCAGGGTACAACAGTGTAGGGGATATGTTACTGGACAAATAATCCAGGAACATCAGTGGAGGGGATATGTTATTGGACTAATAATCCAGGGTACAGCAGTGTAGGGGTTATGTTACTGGACTAATAATCCATGGTGCAGCAGTGTAGGGGTTATGTTACTGGACTAATAATCCAGGATACAGCAGTGTAGGGGTTATGTTACTGGACTAGTAATCCAGGTACAGCAGTGTTGGGGTTATGTTACTGGACTAATAATCAAGGTACAGCAGTGTAGGGGTTATGTTACTGGACTAATAATCCAGGGGACAGCAAGTGTAGGGGATATGTTACTGGACTAATAATCCAGGTACAGCAGTGTAGGGGATATGTTACTGGACTAATAATCCAGGGTACAGCAAGTGTAGGGGATATGTTACTGTACTAATAATCCAGGGTACAGCAGTGTAGGGGTTATGTTACTGGACTAATAATCCAGGGTACAGCAGTGTAGGGGATATGTTACTGGACTAATAATCCAGGATACAGCAGTGTAGGGGTTATGTTACTGGACTAATAATCCAGGGTACAGCAGTGTAGGGGTAATGTTACTGGACTAATAATCCAGGTACAGCAGTGTAGGGGTTATGTTACTGGACTAATAATCCAGGTACAGCAGTGTAGGGGTTATGTAACTGGACTAATAATCCAGGGTACAGCAGTGTAGGGGTCATATTACTGGACTAATAACCCCTACACTGCTGTACCCTGGGTTATTAGTCCAGCAACATAACCCCTGCACTGCTGTACCTGGATTATTAGTCCAGTAACATTACCCCTACACTGCTGTACCTGGATTATGTAACTGGACTAATAACCCAGGGTACAGCATTGTAGGGGTCATGTTACTGGACTAATAATCCAGGTACAGCAGTATAGGGGTTATGTTGCTGGACTAATAACCCAGGGTACAGCAGTGTAGGTGTCATGTTACTGGACTAATAATGCAGGGTACAGCAGTGTCAGGGTAATGTTACTGGACTAATAATCCAGGGTACAGCAGTGTAGGGGTCATGTTACTGGACTAATAACCCCTACACTGCTGTACCCTGGGTTATTAGTCGAGTTACATAACCCCTACACTGCTGTACCTGGATTATGTAACTGGACTAATAACCCAGGGTACAGCAGTGTAGGGGTCATGTTACTGGACTAATAATCCAGGGTACAGCAGTGTAGGGGTTATGTTACTGGACAAATAATCCAGGATACAGCAGTGTAGGGGATATGTTACTGGACTAATTATCGAGGGTACATCAGTGTAGGGGATATGTTACTGGACTAATAATCCAGGTACAGCAGTGTAGGGGTTATGTAACTGGACTAATAATCCAGGGTACAGCAGTGCAGGGATTATGTTACTGGACTAATAATCCAGGGTACAGCAGTGTAGGGGATATGTTACTGGACTAATAATCCAGGGTACAGCAGTGTAGGGATTATGTTACTGGACTAATAACCCAGGGTACAGCAGTGTAGGGGTCATGTTACTGGACTAATAATCCAGGTACAGCAGTGTAGGGGATATGTTACTGGACTAATAATCCAGGGTACAGCAGTGTAGGGGTTATGTTACTGGACTAATAATCCAGGGTACAGCAGTGTAGAGGTTATGTTACTGGACTAATAATCCAGGTACAGCAGTGTAGGGGATATGTTACTGGACTAATAATCCAGGTACAGCAGTATAGGGGATATGTGACTGGACTAATAATCCAGGGTACAGCAGTGTAGAGGATATGTTACTGGACTAATAATCCAGGGTACAGCAGTGTAGGAATTATGTTACTGGACTAATAATACAGGTACAGCAGTGTAGGGGATATGTTACTGGACTAATAATCCAGGTTCAACAGTGTAGGGGATATGTTACTGGACTAATAATCCACGATACAGCAGTGTAGGGGATATGTTACTGGACTAATAATCAATGGTGCAGCAGTGTAGGGGTTATGTTTCTGGACTAATAATCCAGGATACAGCAGTGTAGGGGTTATGTTACTGGACTAATAATCCAGGTACAGCAGTGTAGGGGTTATGTAACTGGACTAATAATCCAGGGTACAGCAGTGTAGGGGTCATGTTACTGGACTAATAACTCCTACACTGCTGTACCCTGGGTTATTAGTCCAGTTACATCACCCCTACACTGCTGTACCTGGATTATGTAACTGGACTAATAACCCAGGGTACAGCAGTGTAGGGGTCATGTTACTGGACTAATAATCCAGGTACAGCAGTGTAGGGGTTATGTAACTGGACTAATAATCCAGGGTACAGCAGTGTAGGGATTATGTTACTGGACTAATAATCCAGGGTACAGCAGTGTAGGGGTTATGTTACTGGACTAATGATCCAGGGTACAGCAGTGTAGGGGATATGTAACTGGACTAATAATCCAGAGTACAGCAGTGTAGGGATTATGTTACTGGACTAATAACACAGGGTACAGCAGTGTAGGGGTTATGTTACTGGACTAATAATCCAGGTACAGCAGTGTAGGGGATATGTGACTGGACTAATAATACAGGGTACAGCAGTGTAGGGGATATGTTACTGGACTAATAATCCAGGTACATCAGTGTAGGGGATATGTTATTGGACTAATAATCCAGGGTACAGCAGTGTAGGGGTTATGTTACTGGACTAATAATCCATGGTGCAGCAGTGTAGGGATTATGTTACTGGACTAATAATCCAGGATATAACAGTGTAGGGATTATGTTACTGGGCAATAATCCAGGATACAGCAGTGTAGGGGTTATGTTACTGGACTAATAATCCAGGATACAGCAGTGTAGGGGTTATGTTACTGGACTAATAATCCAGGGTGCAGCAGTGTAGGGGTTATGTTACTGGACTAATAATCCAGGGTACAGCAGTGTAGGGGATATGTTACTGGACTAATAGCCCAGGGTACAGCAGTGTAGGGGATATGTTACTGCACTAATAATCCAGGGTACAGCAGTGTAGGAATTATGTTACTGGACTAATAACGCAGGGTACAGCAGTGTAGGGGTTATGTTACTGGACTGATAATACAGGTACAGCAGTGTAGGGGATATGTTACTGGACTAATAATCCAGGTTCAACAGTGTAGGGGATATGTTACTGGACAAATAATCCAGGTACAGCAGTGTAGGGGATATGTTACTGGACTAATAATCCAGGGTACAACAGTGTAGGGGATATGTTACTGGACAAATAATCCAGGAACATCAGTGGAGGGGATATGTTATTGGACTAATAATCCAGGATACAGCAGTGTAGGGGTTATGTTACTGGACTAGTAATCGAGGTACAGCAGTGTTGGGGTTATGTTACTGGACTAATAATCAAGGTACAGCAGTGTTGGGGTTATGTTACTGGACTAATAATTCAGGTACAGCAGTGTAGGGGATATGTTACTGGACTAATAATCCAGGGTACAGCAAGTGTAGGGGATATGTTACTGGACTAATAATCCAGGTACAGCAGTGTAGGGGTTATGTTACTGGACTAATAATCCAGGGTACAGCAGTGTAGGGGTAATGTTACTGGACTAATAATCCAGGTACAGCAGTGTAGGGATTATGTAACTGGACTAATAACCGAGGGTACAGCAGTGTAGGGGTCATGTTACTGGACTAATAATCCAGGTACAGCAGTGTAGGGGTTATGTAACTGGACTAATAATCCAGGGTACAGCAGTGTAGGGATTATGTTACTGGACTAATAATCCAGGGTACAGCAGTGTAGGGGTTATGTTACTGGACTAATAATCCAGGTACAGCAGTGTAGGGGATATGTTACTGGACTAATAATCCAGGTACAGCAGTGTAGGGGATATGTTACTGGACTAATAATCCAGGTACAGCAGTATAGGGGATATGTTACTGGACTAATAATCCAGGTACAGCAGTATAGGGGATATGTTACTGGACTAATAATCCAGGGTACAGCAGTGTAGGGGATATGTTACTGGACTAATAGTCCAGGTACATCAGTGTAGGGGATATGTTATTGGACTAATAATCCAGGGTACAACAGTGTAGGGGTTATGTTACTGGACGAATAATCCATGGTGCAGCAGTGTAGGGATTATGTTACTGGACTAATAATCCAGGGTACAGCAGTGTAGGGGTCATGTTACTGGACTAATAATCCAGGTACAGCAGTGTAGGGGATATGTTACTGGACTAATAATCCAGGTACAGCAGTATAGGGGATATGTGACTGGACTAATAATCCAGGGTACAGCAGTGTAGGGGATATGATACTGGACTAATAGCCCAGGGTACAGCAGTGTAGGGGATATGTTACTGGACTAAAAACCAGGGTACAGCAGTGTAGGAATTATGTTACTGGACTAATAACCCAGGGTACAGCAGTGTAGGGGTTATGTTACTGGACTAATAATACAGGTACAGCAGTGTAGGGGATATGTTACTGGACTAATAATCCAGGTACAACAGTGTAGGGGATATGTTACTGGACTAATAATCCAGGTACAGCAGTGTAGGGGATCTGTTACTGGACTAATAATCCAGGGTACAACAGTGTAGGGGATATGTTAGTGGACTAATAATCCAGGAACATCAGTGTAGGGGATATGTTATTGGACTAATAATCCAGGGTACAGCAGTGTAGGGGTCATGTTACTGGACTAATAATCCAGGTACAGCAGTGTAGGGGTTATGTAACTGGACTAATAATCCAGGGTACAGCAGTGTAGGGATTATGTTACTGGACTAATAATCCAGGGTACAGCAGTGTAGGGGTTATGTTACTGGACTAATAATCCAGGGTACAGCAGTGTAGGGGATATGTTACTGGACTAATAATCCAGGATACAGCAGTGTAGGGGTTATGTTACTGGACTAATAATCCAGAGCACAGCAGTGTAGGGGTTATGTTACTGGACTAATAATCCAGGTACAGCAGTGTAGGGGTTATGTTACTGGACTAATAATCCAGGTACAGCAGTGTAGGGGTTATGTAACTGGACTAATAACCCAGGGTACAGCAGTGTAGGGGTCATGTTACTGGACTAATAATCCAGGGTACAGCAGTGTAGGGGATATGTTACTGGACTAATAATCCAGGGTACAGCAGTGTAGGGGATATGTTACTGGACTAAAAATCCAGGATACAGCTGTTTAGGGGATATGTTACTGGACTAAAAATCCAGGATACAGCAGTTTAGGGGATATGTTATTGGACTAATAATCCAGGGTACAGCAGTGTAGGGGTTATGTTACTGGACTAATAACCCAGGGTACAGCAGTGTAGGGGATATGTTACTGGACTAATAATCCAGGATACAGCAGTGTAGGGGATATGTTACTTGGCTAATAATCCAGGGTACAGCAGTGTCGGGGTTATGTTACTGGACTAATGATCCAAGGGACAATAGTTTAGTGCTTATGTCAGTACTGAGGGAGCGCCGGTCTTTACAAATGCAAGTACTCATATTTCACTCTCTCTCTCTGTCTCGCAGCTATTGGGGCACTGCTTTTCCCGGCAGTCAGCTTGCTTGCAGTGGGAGGAATCCTTTTCCTCATGACAAACATACAGGTAACCTCAGATTGCTGGTGTGACGGCACCGTGAGCATGCGCGCGGTCAGTTCCAGCCCTCGCTGATCCCGGAGTCACAACACTAGCGAATTCACCAACAATCTTTCTCGAAATTCCCAAAGGCTTTAACCCTTGGCTGCCCAATAATTCCCCTCTCCAGGTTTGCCAGTTGAAAGACGATGGCTCTATTTATAACCAGAACCATCATGAAATATGCAGCAAATACAACCCCTGTTAACTGGCCCACTGTTCACCCACAACGCAAGACAGACAAATACAGAGCTGGCGGGATTGGGGGGGGGGGGCGTTTAATAATAAAACTGAAGGTCAAAAGGTTGAGACTCTTTGCTTCCTGTGATGGTTCTTGAGTACGCGTTCATCGCAGCACATTGGCCAATTAAACTCCTTAGTTTGCAGCCTATAATCTTCTCTAGTTGTGAAACATGTAGAACATACAGTACAGAAGGAGGCCATTCGGCCCATCGAGTCTGCACCGACTCACTTAAGCCCTCACTTCCACCCTATCCCCGTAACCCAATAACCCCTGCTAACCTTTTTGGTCACTGAGGGCAATTTATCATGGCCAATCCACCTGACCAGCAGGGGCTGTTCAGCACAGGGCTAAATCGCTGGCTTTGAAAGCAGACCAAGGCAGGCCAGCAGCACGGTTCCATTCCCGCACCAGCCTCCCCGAGCAGGCGCCGGAATGTGGCGACTAGGGGCTTTTCACAGTAACTTCATTTGAAGCCTACTTGTGACAATAAGCGATTTTCATTTCATTCATTTCACCTGCACCTAAACCTGGGGCTGGTTTAGCTCACTGGGCTAAATTGCTGGCATTTAAAGCAGACCAATGCAGGCCAGCAGCACGGTTCAATTCCCGTCCCAGCCTTCCCGAACAGGCGCTGGAATGTGGCGACTAGGGGCTTTTCACAGTAACTTCATTGAAGCCTACTTGTGACAATAAGCGATTTTCATTTCATTTCATTTCATCTTTGGACTGTGGGAGGAAACCGGAGCACCCGGAGGAAACCCACGCACACACTGGGAGGATGTGCAGACTCCACACAGACAGTGACCCAAGCCGGAATCGAACCTGGGAGCCTGGCGCTGTGAAGCCACAGTGCTAACCACTGTGCTACCGTGCTGCCCGTATTGCTCACAGCTTTTCTTGGGAGATGCCCTTTGGCTTCACATCAAAATCTGCTTTTCAGTTTGGGGTCTATTTCCCGACCCCTGTCTGCAGAGAGAGTTGGTCGGTTTCTCCCCTGCTTGCACGGCCTGTCATGGTTCTCCTATGACATAGACTCTTCCAGGTCCCCTGCCAGGTCAGAAACACCGCCTTAGAACGGAGAGGGGAGAGGACAGCAGGCCTGCCAGCAGTCAAACCAGAAGCTCCGAAACGTTCCAGTGGGAATCCCAATGCCGCCTGTTACCGGGCTGGGCACAGCCTTTTGGGCCAATTCAAATCAATCCTTCCCAATTCAATCAAACCAGGTCGTCACTGACGTCAAACAATCTCGGAGTCATCAGAGCCGTTCCGCCTGCAATCGCCAATTTAAATCAAAACCGCCTTCTGGAACCTTCCGTTGAAATTAAAGGTACAGGCCTGAAAGTTACAGGCCCGTTAAACATCCATGGGTCCAAAACGTTGGGGGAAACAATAAAGGGAAGGGAAAATAAGGGAATAAACCCAGGAAATAAACAAGAGCAAACGGGAAGGACCCCGGCAATTTATTTAGGCCGCACGTCCTGCACATGCACAGTTCTCCGTGTTCAGGGGAAGGCGACAGCAGTCAAGAGCGAAACAAGGAAGTGAACTTGACACAGACTAACAATATAGCACAAATGATATCCTTTTAGACCTGTACAGCCTTCAACCAATTGCAAGCTCTTGTATCTAGTCCACCTTTTCATTAGGAACCGATAATTCGGTGACGGAAGATACATAATCAAGAACTTTCAGTAAATAATGTTCTCAACTTCCAATCGATTGTAATATTTAGATACTTTGTGCAGTTTTGGTCTTCAGAAGGCTTACGTTGAATGACAATGCAGTTCCTGCAAAGGTTCCCCAGGATGATTCCTCGATTCAAAGGGGCTTATACTCCTCAGAGTTTAGAAAGTTGAGAGGTGAGCACTGTCAGGGTCAGTACTGAGGGAGTGCCGCACTGTCAGAGGGTCAGTACTGAGGGAGTGCTGCACTGTCAGAGGGTCAGTACTGAGGGAGTGCTGCACTGTCAGAGGGTCAGTACTGAGGGAGTGCCACACAGTCAGAGGGTCAGTACTGAGGGAGTGCTGCACTGTCAGAGGGTCAGTACTGAGGGAGTGCCGCACTGTCAGAGGGTCAGTACTGAGGGAGTGCCGCACTGTCAGAGGGTCAGTACTGAGGGAGTGCCGCACTGTCAGAGGGTCAGTACTGAGGGAGTGCCGCACTGTCAGAGGGTCAGTGCTGAGGGAGTGCTGCACTGTCAGAGGGTCAGTACTGAGGGAGTGCTGCACTGTCAGAGGGTCAGTGCTGAGGGAGTGCCGCACTGTGGGAGGGTCAGTACTGAGGGAGTGCTGCCCTGTCAGAGAGACAGTACTGAGGGAGTGCTGCACTGTCAGGATTAGTACTGAGGGAGTGCTGCAGTGTCAAGAGGGTCAGTACTGAGGGAGTGCTGCACTGTCAGAGGGTCAGTACTGAGGGAGTGTAGCACTGTCAGATGGTCAGTACTGAGGGAGCGCTGCACTGTCATAGGGCCAGTACTGAGGGAGTGCTGCACTGTCAGAGGGTCAGTACTGAGGGAGTGCTGCACTGTCAGAGGGTCAGTACTGAGAGAGTGCTGCACTGTCAGAGGGTCAGTACTGAGGGAGTGCTGCACTGTCAGAGGGTCAGTACTGAGAGAGTGCTGCACTGTCAGAGGGTCAGTACTGAGGGAGTGCCGCACAGTCAGAGGGTCAGTACTGAGGGAGTGCTGCACTGTCTGAGGGTCAGTACTGAGGGAGAGCTGCACTGTCAGAGGGTCAGTACTGAGGGAGAGCTGCACTGTCAGAGGGTCAGTACTGAGGGAGAGCTGCACTGTCAGAGGGTCAGTACTGAGGGAGTGCCGCACTGTTAGAGGGTCAGTACCGAGAGAGTGCTGCACTGTCCGAGGTGCCATCTTCCCGATGAGATGTAAAATGGGTTGCGAGTTTCCCCGTCGTCCTGCGACTGAATCACTCGTTAGGTTTTGAATGACAGACTAGTTCGTCGGTTAGAGCGTTGCTCTGTGGGGAATGTTGCTGTGTGCACAGCTTTGGTATCTAATCAAGTAAACCATTGAATTGGAATGTTGGAGTTGGAGGAGGGTACAGAGTATGTAACCGTGAAAGATCACAGCGCCTGTCCCTGCCCGTGTGTGTCTGATGGTGCAGAGGGGGAGCGGGCATAGGAGTTGCTCAGTGCCCTCCCGGGTATCAAGTGAAATCAGACGCATGCGGCACTAGGCCGGGACTCGAGCCTGGGCCTTTTCTGCTGTCTGTGGCCCAGCGATCGATGGGGCTGCCTGGCAGCGTGGCTTTGAGTGCCCCTGATGGTTTTCCTTTGTTCCGGTTCCCCAGGTTGGAAACCTGTTCGGGACGAGGCGATCCACGGTGATCACGCTGTACAACGGTGCGTTCGATTCCTCGTCCGCCGTGTTCGTGCTGATCAAGGTGAGGGGTGCCGGCGGCCAGAACCGAGCCACAAGGACGAGGGGGCGGTGATTCTCGTTGCAGACTGGTGCTTGTTGAGACGGAGCCTCGGGGCGGTGGGGTGGAAGAGGCGGAGAGGGGCGGCTTGCTGGCTTAAAGCAGGGTCAGGACTACAGAGGGGAGGCTTGGTGAGGGAGCTGGATGGAGTGATGGCATTGGTGGGAGAGTCGGAAAGAGGTCTTGGGAAAGAGCGAGAGTGGGTGTGCGAGAGTGAGACTGCGCGGATTTGCTGGAGAGAGACACAGAGGAGAGTGAGGGAGAGAGTGAGTGTGACAGTGGAAGTAAAGATTGTTGGAGAGGATTTTTTAAACTCATTCTTTGGAATGTGGGGGTCACTGGTTCGGCCAGCATTTGTTGACCATCCCTAATTGCCGTTGAACTGACTGGCTTGCATTTCATTGCGGATGGATGGGGGGGGGGGGGGTGGGTGGCGATTACTGCATTGCCGTGTGTGTGTCTGGAGTCACATGCAGGCCAGACCGGGTAAAGCTGGCAGATTTCCCTCCCTGAAGGGCATTGGTGAACCAGATGGGTTTTTAACGACAATCGACAATGGTTTCATGCTCACCGTTCGACTTTTAATTCCAGATTTATTCATTCCAAATTTTTAAAATTGAATTCAAAGTACACCATCTGCCCTGACGGGACTCGAACCTGGGACCCCAGAGCGTTACCAGGGTCTGTGGATTATAAATGCAGTGAGAGTACCGCGACGCCACCGCCTCCCCACAATGATGATCACATCGATTGAGGGTAAAAGGGCCCAGAGGGCGGACAGAAGAGGAGGCATTGGGAAGCGATGCAGCCAGGAACGAGAGACATTGTGGATGTGAGGAGGGAGGGTTTTGAGAGACATTACGGAGAAGGTATTACGAGGGTTCTGGCTGAAGCCTGATGTCGTGAGAGAATAATGTTAAAATGTACCTCTTGTTTTATTCAACTCCTCTGCAACCCCCCCCCCTCCCCTCCTCTTTACGGTCTCGCTGTAGGTTTTATACGAGGTTGGATTGTCCTTGCGAAACATGTTCCTCGTCATTAGCTGCCTCAGCTCCGTCCACATCATACGGACATATCTGCTGCTGCCCCGGACACACATTCCATTCCCACTGCCAGAGGGGTACACCTACGGGTAAGGCAAAGTGAGGTACACGCTAATCGAGAGGTTCGGGTGGTTTATATATAGAATAACAGATACCCGGGAGTGAGTTACAGACTGGAATCTAATCGAGGGGTTCGGGGTGGTTTATATATAGAATAACAGATACCCGGGAGTGAGTTACAGACTGGAATCTAATCGAGGGGTTCGGAGTGGTTTATATATAGAATAACAGATACTCGGGAGTGAGTTACAGACTGGAATCTAATCGAGGGGTTCGGGGTGGATTATATATAGAATAACAGATACGCGGTGATGTGTTGGGTGTTCTGGATCACATACAGGTCACCAACACTTGAAATAGTGCAACACTATTTTATTGAATCATTAACTGTTTAAACATACTTGAACAGTGGGTTAATACGATACTAGCTTTAACTAACCTTTGCCTTGTCCTAACCAGTCGATGCACTCAGCACATGGTGAATGTCTGTGCTGCAGGCTGTGAGCTCTGTGCTCCTAGCTAGCTGCAGCTCGAATGAGCGGGAACTCTGATGCCCCCTGTCTTTATAGTGAGTGTGCTCTCACTGGTGATTGGCTGCGGTGTTGTGTGTGTTGATTGGTCCCACTGCGTGTCCATCAGTGTGTGTCTGCACCATGATATACTGGTGTATATTATGACATCCCCCCTTTTATAAAAAATGTACCTGCGTGGCAATAATTAGTGTGTGGTGAATGTTCCTGACTACGTGCGTGTGAAATATTTACAGGACTATGTACATGAAAACTAAGCTATTTACAAGGGAAGGTGCCTGGTGCAGAAAAACAGTGTGTCACCAGGATAACGAGATGAAAACTGTATACAAACCACTTGAACGATTAAACGAAAGAACAGAACAAATCAGAAAGTCCATAAGTCCACAAAGTTCACAAATTAACTCTCTGAGGTGGGCGACGAATTCTGGTCGACCGCCTCAAGGGTGGGTCGGGAGCCGCCGGCTGAGGAGCGGGCTGGACTGCGTCAGAGTGAGGAGGATGCAGAGTGACAGGGATCTCTGCATAGTCCAGGTCAGGGACAACAGGAGGGCGAGGCGACACTGGAGGATCATGTAGCGAGTGTGGAACGAGACGAAGGGCACGTCGATTGCGGCGCAGAATAGAGCCATCCGGTAGCCGAACCAGGAACGAGCGGGGGGCCACCTGCCGAAGAACCACAGCGTTTGCAAACCAGCCACCATCCGGAAGATGGACGTGGATGTTGTCATCTGGAGCGAGAGCAGGTTGATCAGCTGCACGGGAGTCATGAGCCGCCTTGTGCTGTGCACGAGACAGCTGCATCCGGCGAAGGACCGGAACGTGGTCGAGGTCTGGGACATGGATGGACGGCACCGTCGTCCTCAGGGTGCGACCCATGTGCAGCTGGGCTGGCGACAGGCCAGTGGACATCGGGGCGGAGCGATAGGCCAGCAAGGCGATGTAGAAATCGGACCCAGGATCGGCAGCCTTCCAGAGGAGCCGTTTGACTATGTGGACGCCCTTCTCCGCTTTGCCGTTGGATTGGGGGTACAGGGGACTGGGCGTCACATGCACAAAGTTGTATCTCCTGGCAAAGTTGGACCATTCCTGGCCTGCGAAGCAGGGGCCATTGTCCGACATCACAGTGAGTGGGATGCCGTGTCGAGCAAAGGTGTCCTTACAGGCACGGATGACTGCAGACGATGTGATGTTGTGTAAACGTACCACTTTCGGGTAGTTTGAAAAGTAGTCGACAATCACAACATAGTCCCTGCCCAGCGCGTGGAACAGGTCGATGCCGACCTTGGTCCAAGGGGATGTGACCAACTCATGGGGCTGTAGGGTCGCACGTGGTTGGACCGGCTGGAAGCGCTGACAAGTGGGGCAGTTGAGCACTGCTGGCTATGTCGTCATTGATGCCGGGCCAGTACACTGCCTCTCTGGCCCGTTGACGGTCCATAAGGGGTGCTGGGACCCTGCGAGGTGCATGCACCACAGGCGTAGCATTCTTTTTTGAGTAGGATCTTGTAAGTATATGGGAGCGTGCCCATACCTTCGAAGACGTCGCAGTGCTGGTCGATGATGGCGTTGAGTTGCGCCCTAAAGTCGGCGTCCTGGAAGGCAGACATATCATCAGGAGAGAGGGAGAGTGCACTCTCTGAACGAGGTTCAACAGCTTGCATGCCTGTGCGCCAAGCAGGGAGTCTTTCGAGGAGCCCACGATCTCGAAAGGAAGGATGGCTTTGCGTGACCTGTGCATCACTTCAAGTTGGCATGAGCCGCTAGCAGGAATGACGTTGCCATTATAATCCAACAACAAGCAGGCTGATGGAAGGATGGCTGGTTTGACACGAAGGCTTTGGAGGTCAGACCACGCAATGAGATTGGCGGAGGCACCAGTTTCCAGGCGGAATCACATTTGGGACCGGTTGACCGTCAGGGTGGCACACCACTCATCGTCTGGATCGATGCTGTATACCGACAGCGGCTGGTGTCTTTGCTTCGGGGACAGCCTGTTTCTCGTTACGACACTGACTCGAAAGGTCGCCTTCGGGTCCTCGGTGTGGGACGTCCACATCGGACTCGGTGACTGTGGGTTGAATTGCCCGGACATTCCTGCGAGGCTGGCTGAAGCGATGTGAATTGGCAGGCTGAGCTGCTCGGCAGCAGGCAGCATAGTGGCCAAGTCTGCCACATCGTAGGCATTATTGAGATTTTGCGGGGCATTGCCGCTTTAAATGGGCGGAGTTGCCACACGTCGTGACGTCAGCACGTTCGCTGTGCCACCGCGCATGCGCGGTGCGGTCGTGCGCCTGCGCATTACGTTCCTCCATGTCGCCGTCCCCTCGTTTGGTGCGTACAAGCGCGTGAGTCGGCGAAAAGCGCGCAAAATGGCCGCCCTCATCCAGGCTGAGGCCCTGGAGTTGCTCAATTGCTTGGACCCGCTCCGCCTCGTGGGGACCTTGCCGCGCCGTCTCAGCCGCTTGTATATGGGAATACCAACTCATGGTGTTTTCATGTAAGACACAGGTCTCGATGGCGGTCGCGAGGGTGAGCTGCTTTACCTTGAGGAGCTGCTGGCGTAGGGGGTCCGACTGAACACCGAAAACGATCGGGTCGCGTATCGTGGAGTCGGAGGTGGGCCCGTAGCTGCAAGACTGCGCAAGGATGCGGAGTTGCGTGAGAAAGGATTGGAAAGGTTCATCCTTACCCTGCAAACGCTGCTGGAACACATAGCGCTCGAAACTTTCATTCACCTCTACGCTGCAGTGACTGTCAAACTTGAGGAGAACCGTCTTGAACTTCGTTTTATCTTCATCATCCGCAAAGGTGAGAGAGTTGAAAATGTGGATGGCATGGCCTCCGGCCGTGGAGAGGAGGAGAGCGATCTTCCTGGTGTCCGAGGCGCCCTCCCTGTCTGTGGCTTCGAGGAAGAGCTAGAAGCGCTGTTTGAATATCTTCCAGTTGGCCCCTGGGTTGCCGGCGATGTGGAGCGGCAGCGGCGGGCAGATGTTGTCCATGTTGCAGGATAACGGAATTCTGGAGGAAGGCAGGTCACTTGCAGGTAGGTCTAAGAAGTGCTAATATCCCACCACCCCTGGTATCATGATGTGTTGGGTGTTCTGGATCACATACAGGTCACCAACACTTGAAGTAGTGCAACACTATTTTATTGAATCATTAACTGTTTAAACATACTCAGACTGTGGTTTAACGCGATACCAGCTTTAACTAAAGACCTTTGCCTTGTCCTAACCAGTCGATGCACTCAGCACTTGGTGAATATCTGTGTTGCAGACTGTGAGCTCTGTCCTACTAGGAAGCTGCTACTAGAATGAGCGGGAACTCTGATGCCCCCTGTCGTTATAGTGCGTGTGCTCTCACTGGTGATTGGCTGCGGTGTTGTGTGTGTTGATTGGTCCCACTGTGTGTCCATCAGTGTGTCTCTGCACCATGATATACTGGTGTATATTATGACACCCGGGAGTGAGTCACAGACTGGAATCTAATCGGGGGGTTCAGGGTGGTTTATACAAAGAATAACAGATACCCGGGAGTGAGTTACAGGCTGGAATCTAATCGAGGGGTTCAGGGTGGTTTATATATAGAATAACAGATACCCGGGAGTGAGTTACAGACTGGAATCTAATCGAGGGGTTCAGGGTGGTTTATATATAGAATAACAGATACCCGGGAGTGCGTTACAGACTGGAATATAATCGAGGGGTTCAGGGTGGTTTAGATATAGAATAACAGATACCCGGGAGTGAGTTCCAGACTGGAATCTAATAGAGGGGTTCGGGGTGGTTTATATATAGAATAATAGATACCCACGAGTGAGTTACAGACTGGAATCGAATCGAGGGGTTCAGGATAGTTTATAGAGAGAATAACAGATACCCGGGAGTGAGTTACAGGCTGGAATCTAATCGAGGGGTTCGGGGTGGTTTATATATAGAATAACAGATACCATTGAGTGATTTACAGACTGGAATCTAATCGAGGGGTTCAGGGTGGTTTATATATAGTATAACAGATACCCGGGAGAGAGTTACAGACTGGAATCTAATCGAGGGGTTCGGGTTGGTTTATATATAGAATAACAGATACCCGTGAGTGAGTTACAGACTGGAATCTAATCGAGGGGTTCAGGGTGGTTTATATATAGAATAACAGATACCCGGGAGTGAGTTACAGACTGGAATCTAATCGAGGGGTTCAGGGTGGTTTAGATATAGAATAACAGATACCCGGGAGTGAGTGACAGACTGGAATCTAATCGAGTTCGGGGTGGTTTATATATAGAATAACAGATACCCGGGAATGAGTTACAGACTGGAATCTAATCGAGGGGTTCGGGGTGATTTATATATAGAATAACAGATACCCGGGAGTGAGTTACAGACTGGAATCTAATCGAGGGGTTCGAGATGGTTTAAATATAGAATAACAGATACCCGGGAGTGAGTTACAGACTGGAATCTAATCGAGGGGTTCGGGGTGGTTTATATATAGAATAACAGATACCCGGGTGTGAGCTACAGACTGGAATCTAATCGAGGGGTTCGGGATGTTTTATATATAGAATAACATACCTGGGAGTGAGTTACAGACTGGAATCTAATCGAGGGGTTCGGTGTGATTTTTTTATAGAATAACAGATACCCGGGAGTGAGTTACTGACTGGAATCTAATCGAGGGGTTCCGGGTGGTTTATATATAGAATAACAGATACCCGGGAGTGAGTTACAGACTGGAATATAACCGAGGGGTTTGGGGTGGTTTATATGTAGAATAACAGATACCTGGGAGTGAGTTACAGACTGGAATCTAATCGAGGGGTTCGGGGTGGTTTATATATTGACTAACAGATACCCGGGAGTGAGTTACAGATTGGAATCTAATCGACGGGTTTGGGATGGTTTATATATAGAATAACAGATACCAGGGAGTGAGGTACAGACTGGCATCTAATCGAGGGGTGAGGGGTGGTTTATATATAGAATAACCAATACCCAGGAGTGAGTTACAGACTGGAATCTAATCGAGGGGTTCAGGATAGTTTATACATAGAATAACAGATATCCGGGAGTGAGTTACAGACTGGAATCTAATCGAGGGGTTCAGGGCGGTTTATATATAGAATAACAGATACCAGGGAGTGAAGTACAGACTGGCATCTAATCGAGGGGTTCAGGGTGGTTTATATATAGAATAACAGATACCCGGGAGTGAGTTACAGACTGGAATCTAATCGAGGGGTCGGGGTGGTTTATATATAGAATAACAGATACCCGGGTGTGAGCTACAGACTGGAATCTAATCGAGGGGTTCGGGGTGGTTTATATATAGAATAACAGATACCCGGGAGTGAGTTACTGACTGGAATCTAATCGAGGGGTTCAGGGTGGTTTATATATAGAATAACAGATACCCGGGAGTGAGTTACAGACTGGAATATAACCGAGGGTTTTGGGGTGGTTTATATGTAGAATAACAGATACCCGGGAGTGAGTTACAGACTGGAATCTAATCGAGGGGTTCGGGGTGGTTTATATATTGACTAACAAATACCCGGGAGTGAGTTACAGACTGGAATCTAATCGAGGGGTTCAGGATAGTTTATACATAGAATAACAGATACCCGGGAGTGAGGTACAGACTGGAATCTAATCGAGGGGTTCGGGGTGGTTTATATATAGAATAACAGATACCCGGGAGTGAGTTACAGACTGGAATCTAATCGAGAGGTTCAGGGTGGTTTATGTATAGAATAACAGATACCCGGGAGTGAGTTACAGACTGGAATCTAATCAAGGGGTTCGGGGTGGTTTATATATAGAATAACAGATACCCGGGAATGAGTTACAGACTGGAATCTAATCGAGGGGTTCAGGGTGGTTTATATATAGAATAACAGATACCCGGGAGTGAGTTACGGACTGGAATCTAATTGAGGGGTTCAGGCTGGTTTATATATAGAATAACAGATACCCGGGAGTGAGTTACAGACTGGAATCTAATCGAGGGGTTCAGGGTGGTTTATATATAGAATAACAGATACCCGGGAGTGAGTTACAGACTGGAATCTAATCGAGGGGTTTGAGATGGTTTAAATATAGAATAACAGATACCCGGGAGTGAGTTACAGACTGGAATCTAATCAAGGGGTTCGGGGTGGTTTATATATAGAATAACAGATACCCGGGAGTGAGTTACAGACTGGAATATAACCGAGGGTTTTGGGGTGGTTTATATGTAGAATAACAGATACCCGGGAGTGAGTTACAGACTGGAATCTAATCGAGGGGTTCGGGGTGGTTTATATATTGACTAACAGATACCCGGGAGTGAGTTACAGATTGGAATCTAATCGAGGGGTTTGGGATGGTTTATATATAGAATAACAGATACCCGGGAGTGAGTTACAGACTGGAATCTAATCGAGGGGTTCGGGGTGGTTTATATATAGAATAACAGGTACCCGGGAGTGAGTTACAGACTGGAATCTAATCGAGGGGTTCAGGGTGGTTTATATATAGAATAACAGATACCCGGGAGTGAGTTACAGACTGGAATCTAATCGAGGGGTTTGAGATGGTTTAAATATAGAATAACAGATACCCGGGAGTGAGTTACAGACTGGAATCTAATCAAGGGGTTCGGGGTGGTTTATATATAGAATAACAGATACCCGGGAGTGAGTTACAGACTGGAATATAACCGAGGGTTTTGGGGTGGTTTATATGTAGAATAACAGATACCCGGGAGTGAGTTACAGACTGGAATCTAATCGAGGGGTTCGGGGTGGTTTATATATTGACTAACAGATACCCGGGAGTGAGTTACAGATTGGAATCTAATCGAGGGGTTTGGGATGGTTTATATATAGAATAACAGATACCCGGGAGTGAGTTACAGACTGGAATCTAATCGAGGGGTTCGGGGTGGTTTATATATAGAATAACAGGTACCCGGGAGTGAGTTACAGACTGGAATCTAATCGAGGGGTTCCGGGTGGTTTATATATAGAATAACAGATACCCGGGAGTGAGTTACAGACTGGAATCTAATCGAGGGGCTCAGGATGGTTTATATATCGAATAACAGATACCCGGGAGTGAGTTCCAGACTGGAATCTAATCGAGGGGTTCGGGATGGTTTATATATAGAATAACAGATACCCCGGAGTGAGATACAGACTGGAATCTAATCGAGGGGTTCAGGATGGTTTATATATAGAATAACACATTCCCGGGAGTGAGTTACAGACTGGAATCTAATCGAGGGGTTCGGGGTGGTTTATATATAGAATAACACATACCCGGGAGTGAGTTACAGACTGGAATCTAATCGAGGGGTTCGGGGTGGTTGTGAATGTGCAAACTCCACACGGACTGTGACCCACGGCCGGGATCGAACCTGCGACCTCAGTGCCGTGAGGCAGCAGTGCTAACCAATGCGCTGCCCTAAAAGGCTATAATCATATAGAATTAGAGAGCACTCACTTACAGGTATTGTCGCTCAATTAATCTCCAGCAACTTGGCTGTGCAACATGTCTGTTGGAATCTTTAATTTGAAGGATCTTTACCTGCCATACTAGGCCAAGTTGGAGGATGCTTAGTTGATGAATCAAAGTCCTGGCGTACTACGACAAGTTGAAAGATCTGTAATATTAGATCTGTATTATTCGACTGTGTAAAGTTGAAGGAATTTTCTTATTTCTACTATTCGGTTACCAGTAGCACTTTGCGAATACTGGGACTCAGCAGAAATCTGCAGTTAAAACTTCTCAGGCGCCAAAAGGAATTATTTTATTTTGTCTTCTATTGATAACAAGTTGAAAGTCATTTAAATGGCAATTCGTAGACAATTTGAAGCTTTCAGAGAATCACACACCTGGGGCGAGATTCTCCGATCCCCCGCCGGGTCGGAGAATCGCCGGGGGCTGCCGTGAATCCTGCCCCCGCCGGTTGCCGAATTCTCCGGTACTAGAGATTCGGCGGGGGCGGGAATCGCGCCGGTTGGATGGCCCCCCCCAGCGATTCTTTGGCCCGGATGGGCCGCAGTCCCTCTGCTAGAATGCCTGTCCCGCCGGCGTGGATTAAACCACCTCTCTTACCGGCGGGACAAGGCGGCGCTGGCGGGGTCCTGGGGGGGTGCGGGGGGCGATCTGGCCCCGGGGGGTGCCCCCACGGTGGCCTGGCCCACGATCAGGGCCCACCGATCCGCAGGCGGGCCTGTGCCGTGGGGGCACTCTTTTCCTTCCGCCTTCGCCACGGTCTCCACCATGGCGGAGGCGGAAGAGACCCCCTCCACAGCGCCTGCGCAGGGATGCTGTGAGCGGCCGCTGACGCTCCCGTGCATGCGCCGGCCGATAATGTCATTTCCGCGCCAGCTGGCGGGGCACCAAAGGCCTTTCCCGCCAGCTGGAGGGGCGGAAATCAGTCCGGCGCGGGCCTAGCCCCTCAAGGTTAGGGCTCGGCCGGTCAAGGGGCGGAGGATTATGCACCTTTGGGGCGGCGCGATACCCGACTGATTTGCGCCGTTTTTGGCGCCGATCGGCGGACATCGCGCTGATTGAGGAGAATTTCACCCATTATCTTTTTGCTTAGGCAGACAGCTCGAAAGTAACTTTTAAAAGGTCAAAGTCTGGAAATGAAACATGAAGAGAGAGAGAGATAATCTTCAGCTAAACTCAAACTCAAAGTACTAAACAGACAGACTAACACTCTGACAGACTACATCACTGACACAGACTAACACCCCGAAAAAGAACTAAAATGGCGGGCGGAAACTTTTCAGTTATACACTTTCATATCTGTCTTAAGTCATCTAATCACACCCCAATATAATCCGAATTGCTTTGGGTTAGACTCAAACACATTTGATTTGATGGCAAGCCGTCCATCTTCAATGTGCAACATCAGCTTTTAATTGTTTCATGTCTGCATGTTATGGAATGTGATATTCTGCTAATCTTTACCAGCAATAAACTGGTTTTAAGATAGCTTGGCTAATGTAACAATGGAGACTTCATATCGAGAAAGATGGAGTAAAATATGTATTTGATTCAATGCTCTACAAGCTGCACTGGACTCCTGCCACCTCGTTGCCATAGAACTCAGCCCTTGTCCTTGACTATTAACGCAAGCAGTGTCAAATCATCTTGCAACGGTGCTGTTTTAATCTATGATGGAATTTTATGCTGTTTCATGTATCTATTGAAGACCTGAATTTATGGGTGCTGAAATTCTAATTTTTAAATGAGTATTTAAAACTGGGGCTTAATATTTATGCTTAAACAGCTTTCTTTTACCTATACTAGTTGTATTCGAAATTCCTGGCTTCTACAATGTCCCAGCCCAAAATAATTATAAATCTTTGATCATTTTTTTTGCCTTTGTAACAATTGGAATTTCTATTTCACGAGGGAATGGTCATCTTTTTTTTGGGCAGGATGCAATGTGAGGGGCTTGATATGCTGTCAGGCACTCCTGAGGAGGAGGAGGAGGCTACGAACCAGACGGAGCCTCTACAGGAGGAGCGTTGGACGAATGGGCAGAAGGGCCTGAGTGGCGACGAGGCTGAAGGGGCGAGTGATGACGCAAGCCCCCAGGTCAAAGTGCCAAAAGGTGAGCACCACCCCTCTTCCCCTTCGTTGTCCCCTTCTGCTCCTCTTCTCCCCCTATTTCCACTCCTCCCCCTATTTCCACTCCTCCCTCCCCCGCAACGCAATAACATCCCGGCCTTTTCTCCAGCGTCCTCCCTCCACCAGACATTCTGACACCTAAACCAGTAATGGGGTCCATGAATACCTATGAGGTGTGATGCCAGGTATGTTGTCTGGACTGCCCACCAACTCGCGCTTCACATCCCAACAAGCAGCAATACTGACGGCGCTCAACCGGCCCGTTCTTTCACTACTCACAGCATGGTGACCAGCGTTAGATGTGATTCCCGGATAGGGCAGCACTTGCTGAGCAATTCCGAGCGCGCTGTGAAATTGCACTGACAGTCAATTTCAGATTCTCTGTCTGACTCACTTACATTGCCTGCTCACTCACGCTCGCTCAAAGCTCCCTACGTTCTTCTGCAGGTCCCTGTCCTCTGCAAACAGAAAGAATATGTCCAGGCTCTGCCCCGTTCTCAATCAACCAAAAGCTCAGGGGATAGCTGCTCCTTTGCTTGGTAATACCCTTCACAGCAATGCCTCGACCAATCAGAAACCACCTGCCAACCAACCGATCAGCACCCTATTTCTGTCTCGTGCAGTGCAGAGAGTGAGAGAGAGATTTGGTATCCTTGCCTTTGCCCTGATGAGTCCAAGGCACAAAGTTTCAACAACCTTGCCCAGCGATTCTCGAGGGGAAACTATTTCCAGTGGAGGGAGAATTTGTAACTGGAGGGGCAAAGATTAAACTAAAATCGGAAGTGAGGGACTCCAGGGTTGGCGGGGCAAGTAGAATTGAGGATGATTACCTCAGATCAGTTATTATCTCATTGAATGGCGGAGCAGACTCAATGGGCCGAATGTCCTCCTTCTCCTACTTCTGTTCTCTGAAATTTTTCAGTGGGAGTCGCCGAATTCCCCCTCTATTGCTCCGTCAACCCTGGCTCCGTTTAACTTTGCCTTTTCACCTCGCTTCTCTCCCCCCCCCCTCTCGCCGCAGACTCGGAGGAAAAGAGCAAGGAGGAGATACCCTCCTTCAGGAGTTGCTTTCTCTCGACGCTCTTCTTCACCCACCTCCTGTGGCTGTCCGTCATGCAGCTCCGCCACTACCTGTTCATCGGCACCCTCAACCCCATGCTCAGCCTGCTGGCTGAAAATGACGCCGCAACAGGTAAGGGTTACTGGGTGGAGTAAGGGGGGGGGGCGGCGAGGCGAGAGCGAGCAGGGGCGGGGGGCAGGGCGGTGGAAGAGAGAGAGAAGGAGGGGGGTGGGAGGGAAGGCGAGGCGGACGGTGCAGATGGGCGACTGGAGAGAAAGGGAATGGGGAGGGACAGAGATGAGGAAGGTGGAGAGAGAGGTGAGGACCGAGAGGAGACGAACACAGACGGAGAGGAGAGTGAGTGGGAAAGAGTGTGACGTACGGAGAAAAAAGGAGGTGACGGAGGGGACGTCGAGGGAGTGGTTGGTGAATTATATTTAGACTCCTAAACCCGACAACTCTCCCTATCTCTGTAACCTCCTCCAGCCCCTCCAACCCTCCCTATCCCTGTAACCTCTTCCAGCCCCTACAACTCTCCCTATCTCTGTAACCTTCTCCAGCCTCTACAACCCTCCCTATCTCTGTAACCTCCTCCAGCCCCTCCAACTCTCCCTATCTCTGTAACCTCCACCAGCCCCTACAACCCTCCCTATCTCTGTAACCTCTTCCAGCCCCTCCAACTCTCCCTATCTCTGTAACCTCCTCCAGCCCCTACACCCCTCCCTATCTCTGTAACCTCCTCCAGCCCCTACAACCCTCCCGATCTCTGTAACCTCCTCCAGCCCCTGCAACTCTCCCTATCTCTGTAACCTCCAGCCCCTACACCCCTCCCTATCTCTGTAACCTCCTCCAGCCCCTACAACTCTCCCTATCTCTGTAACCTCCTCCAGCCCCTTCAACTCTCCCTATCTCTATCCTCCTCCAGCCCCGACAACTCTCCCTACCTCTGTAACCTCCTCCAGCCCCTACACCCCTCCTCATCTCTGTAACCTCCTCCAGCCCCCTACAACCCTCACCATCTCTGTAACCTCCTCCAGCCCCTACAACCCTCCCTATCTCTGAAACTCCTCCAGTCCCTACAACCTCCCTATCTCTGTAACCTCCTCCAGTCCCTACAACCCTCCCTATCTCTGTAACCTCCTCCAGTCCCTACAACCTCCCTATCTCTGTAACCTCCTCCGGCCCCCTACAACCCTCCCTATCTCTGTAACCTCCTCCAGCCCCTTCAACCATCCCTATCTCTGTAACCACCTCCAGCCCCTACAACCCTCCCTATCTCTGTAACCTCCTCCAGCCCCTTCAACCCTCCCTATCTCTGTAACCTCCTCCAGCCCCTTCAACCATCCCTATCTCTGTAACCACCTCCAGCCCCTACAACACTCCCTATCTCTGTAACCTCATCCAGCCCCCACAACCCTCCCTATCTCTGTAACCTCCTCCAGCCCCGACAACCCTCCCTATCTCTGTAACCTCGTCCAGCCCCTACAACCCTCCCTATCTCTATCCTCCTCCAGCCCCTTCAACCCTCCCTATCTCTGTAACCTCCTCCAGCCCCCACAACCCTCTCTATCTCTGTAACCTCCTCCAGCCCCGACAACCCTCCCTATCTCTGTAACCTCCTCCAGCCCCTACAACCCTCCCTATCTCTATCCTCCTCCAGCCCCTTCAACCCTCCCTATCTCTGTAACCTCCTCCAGCCCCTACAACCCTCCCTATCTCTGAAACTCCTCCAGTCCCTACAACCTCCCTATCTCTGTAACCTCCTCCAGTCCCTACAACCCTCCCTATCTCTGTAACCTCCTCCAGTCCCTACAACCTCCCTATCTCTGTAACCTCCTCCAGCCCCCTACAACCCTCCCTATCTCTGTAACCTCCTCCAGCCCCTTCAACCCTCCCTATCTCTGTAACCTCCTCCAGCCCCTTCAACCATCCCTATCTCTGTAACCGCCTCCAGCCCCTACAACACTCCCTATCTCTGTAACCTCATCCAGCCCCCACAACCCTCCCTATCTCTGTAACCTCCTCCAGCCCCGACAACCCTCCCTATCTCTGTAACCTCGTCCAGCCCCTACAACCCTCCCTATCTCTATCCTCCTCCAGCCCCTTCAACCCTCCCTATCTCTGTAACCTCCTCCAGCCCCCACAACCCTCTCTATCTCTGTAACCTCCTCCAGCCCCGACAACCCTCCCTATCTCTGTAACCTCCTCCAGCCCCTACAACCCTCCCAATCTCTATCCTCCTCCAGCCCCTTCAACCCTCCCTATCTCTGTAACCTCCTCCAGTCCCTACAACCCTCCCTATCTCTGTAACCTCCTCCAGCCCCTTCAACCCTCCCTATCTCTGTAACCTCCTCCAGCCCCTTCAACCCTCCCTATCTCTGTAACCTCCTCCAGTCCCTACAACCCTCCCTATCTCTGTAACCTCCTCCAGCCCCTTCAACCCTCCCTATCTCTGTAACCTCCTCCAGCCCCTTCAACCCTCCCTATCTCTGTAACCTCCTCCAGCCCCTTCAACCCTCCCTATCTCTGTAACCTCCTCCAGCCCCGACAACTCTCTCTGTCTCTGTAACCTACTCCAGCCCCTACAACCATCCCTATCTCTGTAACCTCCTCCAGCCCCTACAACCCTCCCTATCTCTGTAACCTCCTCCAGCCCCTTCAACCATCCCTATCACTGTAACCTCCTCCAGCCCCTACAACCCTCCCTATCTCTGTAACCTCCTCCAGCCCCTTCAACCATCCCTATCTCTGTAACCTCCTCCAGCCCCTACAACCCTCCCTATCTCTGTAACCTCCTCCAGCCCCTACAACCCTCCCTATCTCTGTAACCTCCTCCAGCCCCTACAACCCTCCCTATCTCTGTAACCTCCTCCAGCCCCTTCAACCATCCCTATCACTGTAACCTACTCCAGCCCCTACAACCCTCCCTATCTCTGTAACCTCCTCCAGCCCCTTCAACCATCCCTATCTCTGTAACCTCCTCCGGCCCCTACAACCCTCCCTATCTCTGTAACCTCCTCCAGCCCCTTCAACCCTCCTCCAGCCCCGACAACTCTCTCTGTCTCTGTAACCTCCTCAAGCCCCTACAACCCTCCCTATCTCTGTAACCTCCTCCAGCCCCTACACCCCTCCCTATCTCTGTAACCTCCTCCAGCCCCCACAACCCTCCCTATCACTGTAACCTACTCCAGCCCCTACAACCCTCCCTATCTCTGTAACCTCCTCCAGCCCCAACAGCCCTCCCTATCTCTGTAACCTCCTCCAGTCCCTACAACCCTCACCATCTCTGTAACCTCCTCCAGCCCCTACAACCCTCCCTATCTCTGTAACCTCCTCCAGTCCCTACAACCTCCCTATCTCTGTAACCTCCTCCAGTCCCTACAACCTCCCTATCTCTGTAACCTCCTCCAGCCCCCTACAACCCTCCCTATCTCTGTAACCTCCTCCAGCCCCTTCAACCATCCCTATCTCTGTAACCACCTCCAGCCCCTACAACCCTCCCTATCTCTGTAACCTCCTCCAGCCCCTTCAACCCTCCCTATCTCTGTAACCTCCTCCAGCCCCTTCAACCATCCCTATCTCTGTAACCACCTCCAGCCCCTACAACACTCCCTATCTCTGTAACCTCCTCCAGCCCCCACAACCCTCCCTATCTCTGTAACCTCCTCCAGCCCCGACAACCCTCCCTATCTCTGTAACCTCGCCCAGCCCCTACAACCCTCCCTATCTCTATCCTCCTCCACCCCTTCAACCCTCCCTATCTCTGTAACCTCCTCCTCCTCCAGCCCCCACAACCCTCCCTATCTCTGTAACCTCCTCCAGCCCCGACAACCCTCCCTATCTCTGTAACCTCCTCCAACCCCTACAACCCTCCCTATCTCTATCCTCCTCCAGCCCCTTCAACCCTCCCTATCTCTGTAACCTCCTCCAGTCCCGACAACCCTCCCTATCTCTGTAACCTCCTCCAGCCCCTACAACCCTCCCTGTCTCTGTAACCTCCTCCAGCCCCTACAACCCTCCCTAGCTCTGTAACCTCCTCCAGCCCCTACAACCCTCCCCATCTCTGTAACCTCCTCCAGTCCCTACAACCCTCCCTATCTCTGTAACCTCCTCCAGTCCCTACAACCCTCCCTATCTCTGTTACCTCCTCCAGCCCCTTCAACCCTCCCTATCTCTGTAACCTCCTCCAGCCCCTTCAACCATCCCTACCTCTGTAACCTCCTCCAGCCCCTACAACCCTCCCTATCTCTGTAACCTCCTCGAGCCCCGACAACTCTCTCTGTCTCTGTAACCTCCTCCAGCCCCTACAACCCTCCCTATCTCTGTAACCTCCTCCAGCCCCTACAACCCGCCCTATCTCTGTAACCTCCTCCAGCCCCTACAACCCTCCCTATCTCTGTAACCTCCTCCAGCCCCTTCAACCCTCCCTATCTCTGTAACCTCCTCCAGCCCCTACAACCCTCCCTATCTCTGTAACCTCCTCCAGCCCCTTCAACCATCCCTATCTCTGTAACCTCCTCCAGCCCCTACAACCCTCCCTATCTCTGTAACCTCCTCCAGCCCCTTCAACCATCCCTATCTCTGTAACCTCCTCCGGCCCCTACAACCCTCCCTATCCCTGTAACCTCCTCAAGCTCCTACAACCCTCCCTATCTCTGTAACCTCCTCCAGTCCCGACAACACTCCCTATCTCTGTAACCTCCTCCAACCCCTACAACCCTCCCTATCTCTGTAACCTCCTCAAGCCCCTGCAACCAATCCTCACTGAGTTGTGACATTCTAAACTCCATGTATTGTATTTCAGGGACTCGTCCCAATTAATGTTTCAGGGAAAAGTCACGGAATAAATGAGCAAA
>NC_092710.1:5355978-5415978 GCF_047496885.1 Scyliorhinus torazame | reverse complement strand
ATGCAATGTGGTCATCGCTGTCAAGGACAGCGTTCATTGCCCACCTCTAATTGCCGTTGGCACGGGACAAATGCAGGAATGTCAAATTTCAGACAATGGTAGCGGAAAAGATGTTGTACTGGTTTTCATACCCTTGCAACGACACTCCAATCTTTCCCCCGCTGGCGGCAGCTGATCTTCGGAACGAAGAATTACCCTCTCGACCGCGTCAAAATTTCAACCATTGGTGGTCGGGCCGGGATTTTCTTTTCAACTCCCTTTTTTTTTTTGTTGTTTGTTTCCGGCTCCGACCTCAGATTCTGCTGCCTCGCATCGGCTGGCCGACATGAAGTCGGCGGTCCTCTCGCTCACCATCACCATCACGCAGTGCATCCTCTTCTCGATCTGTGCTGCCATCCCCGTGCTACCGGTTCAGTACTTCACCTTCGTGCTGCAGGTGATCAACCGCTCGTTCTTGTACGGAGGACACGCCGCGTTTACCGCCATGGGTAAGTTCGCCTGTGACGCCACCCCCCCCCCCCCGCCCAGCGACGTTTGACCTGGTTCCCGAATTCATCTCGGGCAATGGCGCGAAACGACAGCGGTTTAGCTGCCACCTACATGCAGTGCCGGGTATTCAATGCTCTCTCTCCCAGATTGGGCAAAGGCAGTCAGGAAGATGAGTTCATAGTGTTTTTTGGGACAGGTCCTTGCAGCACTATCCAGGGGACAGATTTTTCTGGTCAGGTAATGTGCAGTGAGATCGGATTAATTAGTGACCCCCATCCTTAGGTAGCAGTGATCATAACATGACTGAATTTCTCATGCAATTTAAGGATGGAAGAGTGGATCTAAGACTGGTGTCGTAAGCTTAAATAAGGGCGATAGCGAGGGTATGAAGCCCGAACTGGCGATAGTGAATCAGGAAAGTGGATTGAAAGATGGATCCATAGTGATGCAGTGGCAGACATTTAAGGAGATGTTTCGGACGACTCGGCGAAGATACGTTACAGCGGGAAAGGGAGACTCTACGGGGAAGGACCTCCGTGGTGACGAAGAAAATTAAGGCTATCTCAAACTGAAAGAAAAAGCTCATAATTCTGCAATAATATGCGGCAGCTGAGAAGATTGTGCAAAATACAAAGAACAGCAGAGAATGACGAAAAGATTTAAGGAGGAGGGAGAAATTAGAGGACGAGAGAAAGCCAGCTAGAAACATGAAAAACAGAGTTTCTCCAGGGATTTAACACGGGACAAGAGTGTTGGCCTTCCAGAGAGTTGATTGATATTTATTGTCACATGTACCGAAGTACAGTGGAAAGTATTTTTCTGCGGCCGAGGGAACGCACACAGTACGTACATAGTAGACAAAAGAATAATCGACAGAGTACGTTGACGAATGGTACATCAACAAATAGTGATTGGTTACTGTGCAGAACAGGGGCCACACGAGCAGCATAGGGTGGCGTGAATAGTGTTCTTACAGGGAACAGATCAGTCCGAGGGGGAGTCGTTGAGGAGTCTGGTAGATGTCTTGCAGATGACACTAAAGTCGGTGGAGTTGTGAACAGTGCGGAAGGATGTTGCAAGTTACAGAGGGACATAGATAAGCTGCAGAGCTGGGCTGAGAGGTGGCAAATGGAGTTTAATGTAGAGAAGTGTGAGGTGATTCACTTTGGAAGGAATAGCAGGAAGACAGAGTACTGGGCTAATGGTAAGATTCTTGGCAGTGTGGATGAGCAGAGAGATCTCGTGTCCATGTACATCGATCCCTGAAAGTTGCCACCCAGGTTGAAAGGGTTGTTAAGAAGGCGTACGGTGGGTTAGCTTTTATTGGTAGAGGGATTGAGTTTCGGCAGCCATGAGGTCATGTTGCAGCTGTACAAAAACTCTGGTGTGGCCGCATTTGGAGTATTGCGTGCAATTCTGGTCGCCGCATTATAGGAAGGATGTGGAAGCATTGGAAAGGGTGCAGAGGAGATTTACCAGAATGTTACCTGGTCTGGAGGGAAGATCTTATGAGGGAAGGCTGAGGGACTTGAGGTTGTTTTCGTTAGAGAGAAGAAGGTTAAGAGGTACTTAATTGAGGCATACAAGGTGATCAGAGGATTAGATAAGGTGGACAGTGAGAGCCTTTTTCCTCGGATGGTGATGTCCAGCACGAGGGGACATAGCTTTAAATTGAGGGGAGATAGATATAGGACAGATGTCAGAGGTAGGTTCTTTACCCAGAGAGTAGTGAGGGCGTGGAATGCCCTGCCTGCAACAGTAGTGGACTCGCCAACACTAAGGGCATTTAAATGGTCATTGGATAGACATATGGACGATAAGGGAAGAGTGTAGATGGGCTTTAGAGTGGTTTCACAGGTCGGCGCAACATCGAGGGCCGAAGGGCCTGCACTGCGCTGGAATCTTCTGTGTTCTAGTAGCTGTGGGGGAAGATGCTGTTCCTATGTCTGGATGTGCGGGTCTTCAGACTTCTGTACCTTCTGTCTGACGGAAGGGTCTGGAAGAGGGCAATGCCTGGGTGGGAGGGGTCTCTGACAATGCCGTCTGCCTTCCCCGAAGCTACGGGAGGCGTAGACCGAATCCATGTGCGGGTGGCGAGCTTGTGTGATGGGCTGGGCTGAGTTCACCGCACTCTGCAGTTTCTTGCGATCCTGGGCCGAGCAGTTGCCATACCAGGCTGTGATGCAGCCCGATAGAAAGCTCTCTATCGCACATCTGCAGAAGTTTGCGAGAGCCGATGCAGGCATGCCGAATTTCTTCAGCTTCCGTGGGAAGTAGAGACGTTGTTGGGCCTGCGGAATTGGTCACGGAATAGTAAGGAAATGGTGGATGAATGGAACAGATATGATTTCGGCTGTCTTCACTGCGGCGGATACAAGCAACACCCTGGCAATAATTGTGAGTCAGGAGGGGAAAGGGAGGGAAGAATGTGAAACAATTGCAGTCACCAGAGAAGGGACACTGAGAAAACTATTGGAACTAAAAGCTGCCAAGTCCCCAGGCGTCCCCTTGGATTCCATCCGCGGCTCTTTAAAGAAGAGGCTCCTCGTGCGTTGGTTTTAATTTTCCAAACTACCCCAGATTCCGAAGAGGTTCCATCGGATTGGAAAATGCGAGGCGGCGACTCTTTGAGAAAGTGGGGGGGGGGGGGGGGGGGGGGGGGGGCGGGGTGAGGAGGGAGACTAACAGGGAAGTTGGCTTAAACCTCCGGGACTGGGGTGGTGTTCCAGTCTGTTATGAAGTCGGTTGCAGCCGGGCACTTCACTGCAATCTGGCAGACTCGAGGTGGCTTTGCGAGAGGCAAATTGTGGCAAAACTTTGAATGTATTCAGGAGGCGGCTGGATACAGCACTTGGGGAGAACGGGATCGAAGGCTACGGGGAGGAAGCAGGATTCGGCTATTGAGTTGGAAGATCAGCCATGATCGTGATGACTGGCGGAGCAGGCTCGAAGGGCCAAAAGGCCTCCTCCTATCTTCTATATATCCATGTATATGTTTGACAAGGTCATTGGAGTTCTTTAAGAAAGTGACAAGAGACGGGGATAGAGGAGAATCTGTGGATGTGCTGCACTTAAGGCATTTGACAAGGCGCCACATATGCAAAATAAGAACTCATGTGAGGGCGGGAAGGGTAACATATCAGCATGGATAAGAGGGTTGGCTAGGGAACAGGAAGCCGCGAGTAGGCATAAATAGGGTTGTGATGGACGGTGTGCCAGAGGGATCAGTGATGGGGCTTGAACCTTTTTATAATTTCTATACATGACTTGGATGAAGTATCTGAATGGTTGCTAAAGATCCAAAGATAGGTAGGAAAGTAAGTCATGAAGAGTACTTAAGGCGCCTGCAAAGGGTTAAGTGAGAGGACAAAAAAAGCGAGGGTGAAGTGAGTAGACAAAAAGCAAGGGTGAAGTGAGTGGACAGAAAGAGAGGGTAAAGTGAGTGGACAAAAAGAGAGGGTGAAGTGAGTGGACAAAAAGAGAGGGTGAAGTGAGTGGACAAAAAGAGAGGGTGAAGTGAGTGGACAAAAAGAGGGTGAAGTGAGTGGACAAAAAGAGAGGGTGAAGTGAGAGGACAAAAAGAGAGGGTGAAGTGAGTGGACAAAAAGAGAGGGTGAAGTGAGTGGACAAAAAGCGAGGGTGAAGTAGGACAAAAAGCGAGGGTGAGGTGAGTGGACAAAAAGAGAGGGTGAAGTGAGTGGACAAAAAGAGAGGGTGAAGTGAGAGGACAAAAAGAGAGGGTGACGTGAGAGGACAAAAAGAGAGGGTGACGTGAGAGGACAAAAAGAGAGGGTGAAGTGAGAGGACAAAAATAGAGGGTGAAGTGAGTGGACAAAAAGAGAGGGTGAAGTGAGTGGACAAAAAGAGAGGGTGAAGTGAGTGGGCAAAAAGAGAGGGTGAAGTGAGTGGACAGAAAGAGAGAGTGAAGTGAGAGGACAAAAAGGGTGAAGTGAGTGGACAAAAAGAGAGGGTGAAGTGAGTGGACAAAAAGAGAGGGTGAAGTGAGTGGACAAAAAGAGAGGGTGAAGTGACAGGACAGAAAGAGTGAAGTGAGTGGACAAAAAGAGAGGGTGAAGTGAGAGGACAGGAAAAGAGGGTGAAGTGAGTGGACAAAAAGAGAGGGTGAAGTGAGTGGACAAAAAGTGAGGGTGAAGTGAGTGGACAAAAAGAGAGAGTGAAGCGAGTGGACAAAAAGAGAGGGTGAAGTGAGAGGACAGAAAGAGAGGGTGAAGTGAGTGGACAAAAAGAGAGGGTGAAGTGAGTGGACAAAAAGAGAGGGTGAAGTGAGTGGACAAAAAGCGAGGGTGAAGTGAGTGGACAAAAAGCGAGGGTGAAGTGAGTGGACAAAAAGAGAGGGTGAAGTGAGTGGACAAAAAGAGAGGGTGAAGTGAGTGGACAAAAAGTGAGGGTGAAGTGAGTGGACAAAAAGTGAGGGTGAAGTGAGTGGACAAAAAGAGAGGGTGAAGTGAGTGGACAAAAAGAGGGTGAAGTGAGTGGACAAAAAGCGAGTGTGAAGTGAGTGGACAAAAAGAGAGGGTGAAGTGAGTGGACAAAAAGAGAGGGTGAAGTGAGAGGACAGAAAGAGAGGGTGAAGTGAGTGGACAAAAGGCGAGTGTGAAGTGAGTGGGCAAAAAGAGAGGGTGAAGTGAGGACAAAAAGAGAGGGTGGAGTGAGTGGACAAAAAGAGAGGGTGAAGTGAGTGGACAAAAAGAGAGGGTGAAGTGAGTGGACAAAAAGAGAGTGAAGTGAGTGGACAAAAAGAGAGGGTGAAGTGAGAGGACAGAAAGAGAGGGTGAAGTGAGTGGACAAAAAGAGAGGGTGAAGTGAGTGGACAAAAAGAGAGGGTGAAGTGAGTGGACAAAAAGAGAGGGTGAAGTGAGTGGACAAAAAGAGAGGGTGAAGTGAGTGGACAAAAAGAGAGGGTGAAGTGAGTGGACAAAAAGAGAGGGTGAAGTGAGAGGACAGAAAGAGAGAGTGAAGTGAGTGGACAAAAAGAGAGGGTGAAGTGAGAGGACAGAAAGAGAGAGTGAAGTGAGTGGACAAAAAGAGAGGGTGAAGTGAGAGGACAAAAAGAGAGGGTGAAGTGAGTGGACAAAAAGAGAGGGGGAAGTGAGTGGACAAAAAGAGAGGGTGAAGTGAGTGGACAAAAAGAGAGGGTGAAGTGAGTGGACAAAAAGAGAGGGTGAAGTGAGTGGACAAAAAGAGAGGGTCAAGTGAGAGGACAGAAAGAGAGAGTGAAGTGAGTGGACAAAAAGAGAGGGTGAAGTGAGTGGACAAAAAGAGAGGGTGAAGTGAGAGGACAAAAAGAGAGGGTGAAGTGAGTGGACAAAAAGAGAGGGTGAAGTGAGTGGACAAAAAGAGAGGGTGAAGTGAGTGGACAAAAAGAGAGGGTGAAGTGAGAGGACAAAAAGAGAGGTTGACGTGAAAGGACAAAAAGAGAGGGTGAAGTGAGTGGATAAAAAGAGAGGGTGAAGTGAGTGGACCAAAAGAGAGGGTGAAGTGAGAGGACAGAAAGAGAGAGTGAAGTGAGTGGACAAAAAGAGAGGGTGAAGTGAGAGGACAAAAATGTATCAGGAGACGGATAAGGGGGGGAAACGTGAGCCTGTCCACCTTGGCTGAAGAAAGGAGCAGCAGTGTGCGATTTAAACGGAGAGAGAGCTCCGAACTCTCAGGGGGACACGGATGGCCAACGATGAGGTTATCTCGCTGGGACGAGCCAGCGATGGGGAATGTTGCCACCTATTGCCAGGGGATTGGAATCGAAAAGTCAGGACGTTTTGCTCCACTTGCTCGGGGCAGTAGCGAGACCACATCTGGGACACTGTGTGGCGGTTCTGGCCTCCTGATTTCAGAAAAAGGAGATGGCTGCATTCAAAGTAGTTCCGAGCAGGTTTGCTTGACTTTGTGAGGATTTGCTGGGCCTGTATCGATTGTCGCAGCTCAGGGGACGGGGAGGTGATCTTATTGAAGCGCATAAAATGCTGGGTAGCGTGACGGCGGCGGGGGGGGGGGGGGGGTTGCTCCCGGAGAGTGTAGGGGGTGGGGGAATGTGAAGAGAAGGCGATGTGGAAGAGGGTGAGATGGAGAGGGGTGGGGCGGAGGAGGCCCGTGTGGGGCAGACGCATTGGCAGGCACGGAATAGATTGGGCTGAGTGGCTTTGAATACTCTTGACGCTACTCTTGTTCCCTCCAGGTTCCCTCCCTGCCACTTTGGGAAAATCTATGGCATGCTGATGTTCTTCTCTGCAATTGTCTCTCTGCTGCAGTACGCTTGCTTTGCCCTGGTCAAAGGACCCATGCATGGCAACCCGATATATGTAAGTATCAACGTTATCATCGCCTCCCGGGAGTCTTCATGTCTCCCACCCAGCCTCCTGCGAAAGATCGTCGAATCCCGTTCACTTAATGCAAACTCATACTCTCTTTCTCTCTCTCTCTCTCGTTTTCTTACAGATCAACATTGGATTCATCATCCTGGTATCCGTAGCCTATATCCACCCCATCAACGTCCACCTCCACTGCCGCCGGGAAACTGAGCTGAGGGAAACCGCGAAGACCCCTCAAGTCGAAGTGCCGGCCCTGGAAGAGAAGGACAATCAGCCCACTGAAACAGATATCTGAGCTGGACCCTTGTTTGGGATGAGAGTTGGTGGGGGTGGGGGGGAGGGGGGGGTGGGGGGAGATGTGGGGGGGGGGCAAAGTTGGGGGTTAGGGCATGCTGACTGATTCCTGTTTCCCAGGGCACCAGAGGATGTCCGAAGATGAGGTCAAACAGAGACTAGCAATCACTGTTAATTCTTCTTGGGCACTTTTATGTTTTGTTCTTGTTGTTTTACGTACCAGCAGATGTTTCTCTTCCCCTCTCATCCCCTTTCTGCTTCAAAGCTTTGCCGTCAACCTTTCCTCCGCTTTAACCCCCTTTCTCCCTCTTCCCCTCCGCGTCTCAGTTCCTTCCCCCTCTCTCGTTCTCACCCCCACTTTCTTCTCCTCTTTTCCCACCCGCTCTCCTGTGCACAGTGACTCCCAGTGTCCGGAGTCCGGAACTGTGCACAGTGACTCCCAGTGTGATACAGAGACCGGAACTGTGCACAATAACTCCCAGTGTGATACGGAGACAGGAACTGTGCACAGTGGCTCCCAGTGTGATACAGAGACAGGAACTGTGCACAGTGACTCCCAGTGTGATACGGAGACAGGAACTGCGCACAGTGACTCCCAGTGTGATACAGAGACAGTAACTGTGCACAGTGACTCCCAGTGTGATACAGAGACAGGAACTGTGCACAGTGACTCCCAGTGTGATACGGAGACTGGAACTGTGCACAGTGACTCCCAGTGTGATACAGAGACAGGAACTGTGCACAGTGACTCCCAGTGTGATACGGAGACAGGAACTGTACACAGTGACTCCCAGTGTGATACAGAGACAGGAACTGTGCACAGTGACTCCCAGTGTGATACGGAGACTGGAACTGTGCACAGTGACTCCCAGTGCGATACGGAGACAGGAACTGTGCACAGTGACTCCCAGTGTGATACAGAGACAGGAACTGTGCACAGTGACTCCCAGTGTGACACAGAGACAGGAACTGTTACCTGGCTCCTTTAAGAAGGAACCACAGCTTATAAAAACGCATTCGTTCGGGACTTGCCAACAGCAGAATGTGGCTAAAGCTTGCCCGGGCAACCAAGTTTTTTTTTTTTAAACAATATTCAGCAACGTCGGGGAAAGGTGACAGACAATTGATGCACAGCCAGACCTCACGAAAACGGCAACCAGCAGAGAGCCAGCTTTATGTCACGTCGTGATGTTGTTTGAACGCTAATTATCGCGGTTTTGGACGCCAGGGAGAACTCCCTGCCCCGCCGCCCCAGCTCCTCTTTCAAATACTGCCGTGAGATATAAACCGCACAGAGAGCGGGGAGGCGGTGGGGAGCTGGCTTCAGCATTTCACGAGCAGTTGCGGGATGTGACGGATTTACGGACCGCGAACCAGCACTGATTCGTCCCCCCAAAATTTGGAAAAGTACTGAGAGTTTTTATTTTTGTAAATAATTCTTCATCTCCGTTTTTAACGACCGAAGTAGAGACTCGAAGATCGAGCACATTTTATGTTTGTTCACCTGTTCCGTGTCTTCAGAATTCCAGGCACCGGTATTATCCCAACCAAGTTCCTTATGCTTTTCAGCGTTCATTTCAGTCAGAAAATAAAATTTCTATGCACTAATTATTCCCGAATCTCTCTTTTATTTTCAGGAGGTGCCCAATAAAGCACGGGTTAGATCCAGTGTAGAGCTCCCTCTACATTACCCTGATAGTGTCACCCCCACTTTATACCCAGTGTCGGCATCGAGCTCTCCCAGGACAGGTACAGCACGGGTTAGGTACAGTGTAGAGCTCCCTCTACATTACCCTGACAGTGTCCCCCCACTTTATACCCAGTGTCAGCATCGAGCTCTCCCAGGACAGGTACAGCACGGGTTAGATACAGTGTAGAGCTCCCTCTACATTACCCTGACAGGGTGTCCCCACTTTATACCCAGTGTCAGCATCGAGCTCTCCCAGGACAGGTACAGCACGGGTTAGGTACAGTGTAGAGCTCCCTCTACATTACCCTGACAGTGTCCCCCCACTTTATACCCAGTGTCAGCATCGAGCTCTCCCAGGACAGGTACAGCACGGGTTAGATACAGTGTAGAGCTCCCTCTACATTACCCTGACAGGGTGTCCCCACTTTATACCCAGTGTCAGCGTCGAGCTCTCCCAGGACAGGTACAGCACGGGTTAGATACAATGTAGAGCTCCCTCTACATTACCCTGACAGTGTCCCCCACTTTATACCCAGTGTCAGTTCGAGCTCTCACAGGACAGGTACAGCACGGGTTAGATACAGTGTAGAGCTCCCTCTACATTACCCTGACAGTGTGCCCCCCACTTCATACCCAGTGTCAGCATCGAGCTCTCCCAGGACAGGTACAGCACGGGTTAGATACAGTGCCGAGCTCCCTCTACATTTCCCTGACAGTGACCCCCCACCACTTTATACCCAGTGTCAGCATCGAGCGCTCCCAGGACAGGTACAGCACGGGTTAGATACAGTGTAGAGCTCCCTCTACATTACCCTGACAGTGTGTCCCCCACATTAGAACATAGAATAGCACAGAACAGGCCCTTCGGCCCTCGATGTTATGCCGAGCATTGACTGCAACCAAGATTAAGCCATCCCTCTCCCTGTCCTTCTTGTGTGCTCCATGTGCCTATCCAATAACTGCTTCAAAGTTCCTAAAGTGTCTGACTCCACTATCACATCAGGCAGTCCATTCCACACCCTAACCACTCTCTGAGTAAAGAACCTACCTCGGACATCCCTCCTATATCTCCCACCCTGAATCTTATAGTTATGCCCCCTTGAAACACATACACCCATCCGAGGAAATAGTCTCTGATCGTCCAGTTATACCCAGTGTCAGCATCGAGCGCTCTCAGGACAGGTACAGCATGGGTCAGATACAGTGTAGAGCTCCCTCGACATTACCCTGACAGTGACACCCCCCCCACTTTATTCCCAGTGTCAGCATCGAGCTCTCCCAGGACAGGTACAGCACGGGTTAGATACAGTGTAGAGCTCCCTCGACATTACCCTGACAGTGACACCCCCCCACTTTATACCCAGTGTCAGCATCGAGCTCTCCCAGGACAGGTACAGCACGGGTTAGATACGGTGTAGAGCTCCGTCTACATTACCCTGACAGTGTCCCTCCCACTTTATACCCAGTGTCAGCATCGAGCTCTCCCAGGACAGGTACAGCATGGGTTAGATACAGTGTAGAGCTCCTCTACATTACCCTGACAGTGTGTGTGTGTCCCCCCCCACTTTATACCCAGTGTCAGCATCGAACTCTCCCAGGACATGTACAGCACGGGTTAGATACAGTGTAGAGCTCCCTCTGCTTTACCCTGACAGTGTGTCCCCACATTAGAACATAGAATAGCACAGAACAGGCCCTTCGGCCCTCGATGTTATGCCGAGCATTGTCTGAAACCAAGATTAAGCCATCCCTCTCCCTGTCCTTCTTGTGTGCTCTATGTGCCTATCCAATAACCGCTTCAAAGTTCCTAAAGTGCCTGACTCCACTATAACAGCAGGCAGTCCATTCCACACCCTAACCACTCTCTAGTAAAGAACCTACCTCGGACATCCCTCCTATATCTCCCACCCTGAATCTTATAGTTATGCCCCCTTGAAACACCTACACCCATCGGAGGAAATAGTCTCTGATTGTCCAGTTATACCCAGTGTCAGCATAGAGCGGTCTCAGGACAGGTACAGCATGGGTTAGATACAGTGTAGAGCTCCCTCTACATTACCCTGACAGTGTCCCCCCCACTTTATACCCAGTGTCAGCATCGAACTCTCCCAGGACAGGTACAGCACGGGTTAGATACAGTGTAGAGCTCCCTCTACATTACTCTGACAGTGTGTCCCCCACTTTATACCCAGTGTCAGCATCGAGCTCTCCCAGCACGGGTTAGATACAGTGTAGAGCTCCCTCTACATTACCCTTACAGCGTGTCCCCCCACTTTATACCCAGTGTCAGCATCGAGCTCTCCCAGGACAGGTACAGCACGGGTTAGATACAGTGTAGAGCTCCCTCTACATTACTCTGACAGTGTGTCCCCCACTTTATACCCAGTGTCAGCATCGAGCTCTCCCAGCACGGGTTAGATACAGTGTAGAGCTCCCTCTACATTACCCTGACAGTGTGCCCCCCACTTCATACCCAGTGTCAGCATCGAGCTCTCCCAGGACAGGTACAGCACGGGTTAGATACAGTGCCGAGCTCCCTCTACATTTCCCTGACAGTGACCCCCCACCACTTTATACCCAGTGTCAGCATCGAGCGCTCCCAGGACAGGTACAGCACGGGTTAGATACAGTGTAGAGCTCCCTCTACATTACCCTGACAGTGTGTCCCCCACATTAGAACATAGAATAGCACAGAACAGGCCCTTCGGCCCTCGATGTTATGCCGAGCATTGACTGCAACCAAGATTAAGCCATCCCTCTCCCTGTCCTTCTTGTGTGCTCCATGTGCCTATCCAATAACTGCTTCAAAGTTCCTAAAGTGTCTGACTCCACTATCACATCAGGCAGTCCATTCCACACCCTAACCACTCTCTGAGTAAAGAACCTACCTCGGACATCCCTCCTATATCTCCCACCCTGAATCTTATAGTTATGCCCCCTTGAAACACATACACCCATCCGAGGAAATAGTCTCTGATCGTCCAGTTATACCCAGTGTCAGCATCGAGCGCTCTCAGGACAGGTACAGCATGGGTCAGATACAGTGTAGAGCTCCCTCGACATTACCCTGACAGTGACACCCCCCCCACTTTATTCCCAGTGTCAGCATCGAGCTCTCCCAGGACAGGTACAGCACGGGTTAGATACAGTGTAGAGCTCCCTCGACATTACCCTGACAGTGACACCCCCCCACTTTATACCCAGTGTCAGCATCGAGCTCTCCCAGGACAGGTACAGCACGGGTTAGATACGGTGTAGAGCTCCGTCTACATTACCCTGACAGTGTCCCTCCCACTTTATACCCAGTGTCAGCATCGAGCTCTCCCAGGACAGGTACAGCATGGGTTAGATACAGTGTAGAGCTCCTCTACATTACCCTGACAGTGTGTGTGTGTCCCCCCCCACTTTATACCCAGTGTCAGCATCGAGCTCTCCCAGGACAGGTACAGCACGGGTTACAGTGGAGAGCTCCCTCTACATTATCCTGTCAGTGACCCCCCCCCCCCCCCCCCCCACTTTATACCCAGTGTCAGCATCGAACTCTCCCAGGACATGTACAGCACGGGTTAGATACAGTGTAGAGCTCCCTCTGCTTTACCCTGACAGTGTGTCCCCACATTAGAACATAGAATAGCACAGAACAGGCCCTTCGGCCCTCGATGTTATGCCGAGCATTGTCTGAAACCAAGATTAAGCCATCCCTATCCCTGTCCTTCTTGTGTGCTCTATGTGCCTATCCAATAACCGCTTCAAAGTTCCTAAAGTGCCTGACTCCACTATAACAGCAGGCAGTCCATTCCACACCCTAACCACTCTCTAGTAAAGAACCTACCTCGGACATCCCTCCTATATCTCCCACCCTGAATCTTATAGTTATGCCCCCTTGAAACACCTACACCCATCGGAGGAAATAGTCTCTGATTGTCCAGTTATACCCAGTGTCAGCATAGAGCGGTCTCAGGACAGGTACAGCATGGGTTAGATACAGTGTAGAGCTCCCTCTACATTACCCTGACAGTGTCCCCCCCACTTTATACCCAGTGTCAGCATCGAACTCTCCCAGGACAGGTACAGCACGGGTTAGATACAGTGTAGAGCTCCCTCTACATTACTCTGACAGTGTGTCCCCCACTTTATACCCAGTGTCAGCATCGAGCTCTCCCAGCACGGGTTAGATACAGTGTAGAGCTCCCTCTACATTACCCTTACAGCGTGTCCCCCCACTTTATACCCAGTGTCAGCATCGAGCTCTCCCAGGACAGGTACAGCACGGGTTAGATACAGTGTAGAGCTCCCTCTACATTACTCTGACAGTGTGTCCCCCACTTTATACCCAGTGTCAGCATCGAGCTCTCCCAGCACGGGTTAGATACAATGTAGAGCTCCCTCTACATTACCCTGACAGTGTGTCCCCCACTTTATACCCAGTGGCAGCATCGAGCTCTCCCAGGTCAGGGAGAGCATGTGTTAGATACAGTGTAGAGCTCCCTCTACATTACCCTGACAGTGTGTCCCCCACTTTATACCCAGTGTCAGCATCGAGCTCTCCCACGACTGATACAGCACGGGTTAGATACAGTGTAGAGCTCCCTCTACATTACCCTGACAGTGTGTCCCCCACTTTATACCCAGAGTCAGCATCGAGCTCTCGCAGGACAGGTACAGCACGGGTTAGATACAGTGTAGATCTCCCTCTACATTACCCTGACAGTGTGTCCCACACTTTATACCCAGTGGCAGCATCGAGCTCTCCCAGGTCTGGGAGAGCCTGGGTTAGATACAGTGTAGACCTCCCTCTACATTACCCTGACAGTGACCCTCCCACTTTATACCCAGTGTCAGCATCGAGCTCGCCCAGGACAGGTACAGCACGAGGTAGATACAGTGTAGTTCTTCCTCTACATTACCCTGACAGTGTGTCCCCCACTTTATACCCAGTGTCAGCATCGAGCTCTCCCAGGACAGGTACAGCACGGGTTAGATACAGTGTGGAGCTCCCTCTACATTACCCTTACAGCGTGTCCCCCAATTTATACCCAGCGTCAGCATCGGGCTCTCCCAGGACAGGTACTGCACGGGTTAGATACAGTGTAGAGCTCCCTCTACATTACCCTGACATTGTCCTCCCCACTTTATACCCAGTGTCAGCATCGAGCTCTCCCAGGACAGGGACAGCACTGGTTAGATACAGTGTAGAGCTCCCTCTACATTACCCTGACAGTGTGTCCCCCACTTTATACCCTATGTCAGCATCGAGCTCTCCCAGGACAAGTACAGCACAGGGTAGATACAGTGTTGAGCTCCCTCTGCATTACCCTGACAGTGTGTACCCCACTTTATACCCAGTGTCAGCATCGAGCTGTCCCAGGACAGCTACAGCACAGGGTAGATACAGTGTACAGCTCCGTCTGCAATACCCTGACAGTGTGTCCCTCACTTTATACCCAGTGTCAGCATCGAGCTCTCCCAGGACTGGAACAGCACGGGTTCGATACAGGGTAGATCTCCCTCTACATTACCCTGTGTGTCCCCCACTTTATACCCAGTGTCAGCATCGAGCTCGCCCAGGACAGGTACAACACGCGTTAGATACAGTGTAGAGCTCCCTCTACATTACTCTGACAGTGTGCCCCCCACTTTATACCCAGTGGCAGCATTCAGCTCTCCCAGCACGGGTTAGATACAGTGTAGAGCTCCCTCTACATTACCCTTACAGCGTGTCCCCCACTTTATACCCAGTGTCAGCATCGAGCTCTCCCAGGACAGGTACAGCACGGGTTAGATACAGTGTAGAGCCCCCTCTACCCTGACAGTGTGTACCCCATTTTATACCCAGTGTCAGCATCGAGCTCTCCCAGGACAGGTACAGCACGGGTTAGATACAGTGTAGAGCTCCCTCTACATTACCCTGACAGTGTGTCCCCCACTTTATACGCAGTGTCAGCATCGAGCTCTCCCAGGAATGGTACAGCACGGGTTAGATACAGGGTAGATCTCCCTCGACATTACCCTGTGTGTCCCCCACTTTATACCCAGCGTCAGCATCGAGCTCTCTCAGCACGGGTTAGATACAGTGTAGAGCTCCCTCTACATTACCCTTACAGCGTGTCCCCCACTTTATACCCAGTGTCAGCATCGAGCTCCCCCAGGACAGGTACAGCACGGGTTAGATACAGTGTAGAGCTCCCTCTACATTACCCTGACAGTGTGTACCCCACTTTATACCCAGTGTCAGCATCGAGCTCTCCCAGGACAGGTACAGCACGGGTTAGATACAGTGTAGAGCTCCCTCTACATTACCCTGACAGTGTGTCCCCCACTTTATACCCAGTGTCAGCATCGAGCTCTCCCACGACTGATACAGCACGGGTTAGATACAGTGTAGAGCTCCCTCTACATTACCCTGTGTGTCCCCCACTTTATACCCAGCGTCAGCATCGAGCTCTCCCAGCACGGGTTAGATACAGTGTAGAGCTCCCTCTACATTACCCTTACAGCGTGTCCCCCACTTTATACCCAGTGTCAGCATCGAGCTCCCCCAGGACAGGTACAGCACGGGTTAGATACAGTGTAGCGCTCCCTCTACATTACCCTGAAAGTGTGTACCCCACTTTATACCCAGTGTCAGCATCGAGCTATCCGAGGACAGGTACAGCACGGGTTAGATACAGTGTAGAGCTCCCTCTACATTACCCTGACAGTGTGTCCCCCACTTTATACCCAGTGTCAGCATCGAGCTCTCCCACGACTGATACAGCACGGGTTAGATACAGTGTAGAGCTCCCTCTACATTACCCTGACAGTGTCCCCCCCACTTTATACCCAGAGTCAGCATCGAGCTCTCGCAGGACAGGTACAGCACGGGTTAGATACAGTGTAGAGCTCCCTCTGCTTTACCCTGACAGTGTGTCCCCACATTAGAACATAGAATAGCACAGAACAGGCCCTTCGGCCCTCAATGTTATGGCGAGCATTGTCTGAAACCAAGATTAAGCCATCCCTCTCCCTGTCCTTCTTGTGTGCTCCATGTGCCTAGCCAATAACCGCTTCAAAGTTCCTAAAGTGTCTGACTCCACTATAACAGCAGGCAGTCCATTCCATACCCTAACCACTCTCTAGTAAAGAACCTACCTCGGACATCCCACCTATATCTCCCACCCTGAACCTTATAGTTATGCCCCCTTGAAACACCTACACCCATCGGAGGAAATAGTCTCTGATTGTCGAGTTATACCCAGTGTCAGCATAGAGCGGTCTCAGGACAGGTACAGCATGGGTTAGATACAGTGTAGAGCTCCCTCTACATTACCCTGACAGTGTGTCCCCCACTTTATACCCAGTGTCAGCATCGAGCTCTCCCAGGACAGGTACAGCACGGGTTAGATACAGTGTAGAGCTCCCTCTACATTACTCTGACAGTGTGTCCCCCACTTTATACCCAGTGTCAGCATCGAGCTCCCAGCACGGGTTAGATACAGTGTAGAGCTCCCTCTACATTACCCTTACAGCGTGTCCCCCACTTTATACCCAGTGTCAGCATCGAGCTCTCCCAGGACAGGTACAGCACGGGTTCGATACAGTGTAGAGCTCCCTCTACATTACTCTGACAGTGTGTCCCCCACTTTATACCCAGTGTCAGCATCGAGCTCTCCCAGCACGGGTTAGATACAATGTAGAGCTCCCTCTACATTACCATGACAGTATGTGTCCCCCACTTTATACCCAGTGTCAGCATTGAGCTCTCCCACGACTGATACAGCACGGGTTAGATACAGTGTAGAGCTCACTCTACATTACCCTGACAGTGTGTCCCCCACTTTATACCCAGAGTCAGCATCGAGCTCTCGCAGGACAGGTACAGCACGGGTTAGATACAGTGTAGATCTCCCTCTACATTACCCTGACAGTGTGTCCCCCACTTTATACCCAGTGGCAGCATCAAGCTCTCCCAGGAGAGGGAGAGCATGGGTTAGATACAGTGTAGACCTCCCTCTACATTACCCTGACAGTGACCCTCCCACTTTATACACAGTGTCAGCATCGAGCTCTCCCAGGACAGGGACAGCACTGGTTAGATACTGTGTAGAGCTCCCTCTACATTACCCTGACAGTGTGTCCCCCACTTTATACCCAGTGTCAGCATCGAGCTCTCCCACGACTGATACAGCACGGGTTAGATACAGTGTAGAGCTCCCTCTACATTACCCTGTGTGTCCCCCACTTTATACCCAGCGTCAGCATCGAGCTCTCCCAGCACGGGTTAGATACAGTGTAGAGCTCCCTCTACATTACCCTTACAGCGTGTCCCCCACTTTATACCCAGTGTCAGCATCGAGCTCCCCCAGGACAGGTACAGCACGGGTTAGATACAGTGTAGCGCTCCCTCTACATTACCCTGAAAGTGTGTACCCCACTTTATACCCAGTGTCAGCATCGAGCTATCCCAGGACAGGTACAGCACGGGTTAGATACAGTGTAGAGCTCCCTCTACATTACCCTGACAGTGTGTCCCCCACTTTATACCCAGTGTCAGCATCGAGCTCTCCCACGACTGATACAGCACGGGTTAGATACAGTGTAGAGCTCCCTCTACATTACCCTGACAGTGTCCCCCCCACTTTATACCCAGAGTCAGCATCGAGCTCTCGCAGGACAGGTACAGCACGGGTTAGATACAGTGTAGAGCTCCCTCTGCTTTACCCTGACAGTGTGTCCCCACATTAGAACATAGAATAGCACAGAACAGGCCCTTCGGCCCTCAATGTTATGCCGAGCATTGTCTGAAACCAAGATTAAGCCATCCCTCTCCCTGTCCTTCTTGTGTGCTCCATGTGCCTAGCCAATAACCGCTTCAAAGTTCCTAAAGTGTCTGACTCCACTATAACAGCAGGCAGTCCATTCCATACCCTAACCACTCTCTAGTAAAGAACCTACCTCGGACATCCCACCTATATCTCCCACCCTGAACCTTATAGTTATGCCCCCTTGAAACACCTACACCCATCGGAGGAAATAGTCTCTGATTGTCGAGTTATACCCAGTGTCAGCATAGAGCGGTCTCAGGACAGGTACAGCATGGGTTAGATACAGTGTAGAGCTCCCTCTACATTACCCTGACAGTGTGTCCCCCACTTTATACCCAGTGTCAGCATCGAGCTCTCCCAGGACAGGTACAGCACGGGTTAGATACAGTGTAGAGCTCCCTCTACATTACTCTGACAGTGTGTCCCCCACTTTATACCCAGTGTCAGCATCGAGCTCCCAGCACGGGTTAGATACAGTGTAGAGCTCCCTCTACATTACCCTTACAGCGTGTCCCCCACTTTATACCCAGTGTCAGCATCGAGCTCTCCCAGGACAGGTACAGCACGGGTTAGATACAGTGTAGAGCTCCCTCTACATTACTCTGACAGTGTGTCCCCCACTTTATACCCAGTGTCAGCATCGAGCTCTCCCAGCACGGGTTAGATACAATGTAGAGCTCCCTCTACATTACCATGACAGTATGTGTCCCCCACTTTATACCCAGTGTCAGCATTGAGCTCTCCCACGACTGATACAGCACGGGTTAGATACAGTGTAGAGCTCACTCTACATTACCCTGACAGTGTGTCCCCCACTTTATACCCAGAGTCAGCATCGAGCTCTCGCAGGACAGGTACAGCACGGGTTAGATACAGTGTAGATCTCCCTCTACATTACCCTGACAGTGTGTCCCCCACTTTATACCCAGTGGCAGCATCAAGCTCTCCCAGGAGAGGGAGAGCATGGGTTAGATACAGTGTAGACCTCCCTCTACATTACCCTGACAGTGACCCTCCCACTTTATACCCAGTGTCAGCATCGAGCTCGCCCAGGACAGGTACAGCACGGGGTAGATACAGTGTGGTTCTCCGTCTACATTACCCTGACAGTGTGTCCCCCACTTTTTACCCAGTGTCAGCATCGAGCTCTCCCAGGACAGGTGCAGCACGGGTTAGATACAGTGTAGAGCTCCCTCTACATTACCGTTACAGCGTGTCCCCCAATTTATACCCAGCGTGAGCATCGGGCTCTCCCAGGACAGGTACAGCACGGGTTAGATACAGTGTAGAGCTCCCTCTACATTACCCTGACAGTGTGTACCCCACTTTATACCCAGTGTCAGCATCAAGCTGTCCCAGGACAGCTACAGCACAGGGTAGATACAGTGTAGACCTCTCTCTACATTACCCTGACAGTGACCCTCCCACTTTATACCCAGTGTCAGCATTGACCTCTCCCAGGACGGGTACAGCACGGGTTAGATACAGTGTAGAGCTCCCACTACATTACCCTGACAGTGTGTCCCCCCTCTTGATACCCAGTGTCAGCATCGAGCTCTCCCAGGACAAGTACAGCACGGGGCAGATACAGTGTTGAGCTCCCTCTGCATTACCCTGACAGTGTGTACCCCACTTTGTACCCAGAGTCAGCATCGAGCTGTCCCAGGACAGCTACAGCACAGGGTAGATACAGTGTAGAGCTCCGTCTGCAATACCCTGACAGTGTGTCCCTCACTTTATACCCAGTGTCAGCATTGAGCTCTCCCAGGACTGGAACAGCACGGGTTCGATACAGGGTAGATCTCCCTCTACATTACCCTGTGTGTCCCCCACTTTATACCCAGTGTCAGCATCGAGCTCTCCCAGGACAGGTACAACACGGGTTAGATACAGTGTAGAGCTCCCTCTACATTACTCTGACAGTGTGTCACGCACTTTATACCCAGTGTCAGCATCGAGCTCTCCCAGCACGGGTTAGATACAGTGTAGAGCTCCCTCTACAATACCCTGACAGTGTGTCCCCCCCCCCCCACTTTATACCCAGCGTCAGCATCGAGCTCTCCCAGCACGGGTTTGATACAGTGTAGAGCTCCCTCTACATTACCCTGACAGCGTGTCCCCCACTTTATACCCAGTGTCAGCATCGAGCTCTCCCAGCACGGGTTAGATACAGTGTAGAGCTCCCTCTACAATACCCTGACAGTGTGTCCCCCCCCCCACTTTATACCCAGCGTCAGCATCGAGCTCTCCCAGCACGGGTTAGATACAGTGTAGAGCTCCCTCTACATTACCATTACAGCGTGTCCCCCACTTTATACCCAGTGTCAGCATCGAGCTCTCCCAGGACAGGTACAGCACGGGTTAGATACAGTGTAGAGCCCCCTCTACTTTACCCTGACAGTGTGTCCCCCACTTTATACCCAGTGTCAGCATCGAGCTCTCCCAGGACAGGTACAGCACGGGTTAGATACAGTGTAGAGCTCCCTCTACATTACCCTGACAGTGTGTCCCCCACTTTATACCCAGTGTCAGCATCGAGCTCTCCCAGGAATGGTACAGCACGGGTTAGATACAGGGTAGATCTCCCTCGACATTACCCTGTGTGTCCCCCACTTTATACCCAGCGTCAGCATCGAGCTCTCCCAGCACGGGTTAGATACAGTGTAGAGCTCCCTCTACATTACCCTTACAGCGTGTCCCCCACTTTATACCCAGTGTCAGCATCGAGCTCTCCCAGGACAGGTACAGAACGGGTTAGATACAGTGTAGAGCTCCCTCTACATTACCCTGACAGTGTGTACCCCACTTTATACCCAGTGTCAGCATCAAGCTCTCCCAGGACAGGTACAGCACGGGTTAAATACAGTGTAGAGCTCCCTCTACATTACCCAGACAGTGTGTCCCCCACTTTATACCCAGTGTCAGCATCGAGCTCTCCCACGACTGATACAGCACGGGTTAGATACAGTGTAGAGCTCCCTCTACATTACCCTGACAGTGTCCCCCCCACTTTATACCCAGAGTCAGCATCGAGCTCTCGCAGGACAGGTACAGCACGGGTTAGATACAGTGTAGAGCTCCCTCTGCTTTACCCTGACAGTGTGTCCCCACATTAGAACATAGAATAGCACAGAACAGGCCCTTCGGCCCTCGATGTGATGCCGAGCATTGTCTGAAACCAAGATTAAGCCTTCCCTCTCCCTGTCCTTCTTGTGTGCTCCATGCGCCTATCCAATAACCGCTTCAAATTTCCTGAAGTGTCTGACTCCGCTATAACAGCAGGCAGTCCATTCCACACCCTAACCACTCTCTAGTAAAGAACCTACCTCGGACGTCCCTCCTATATCTCCCACCCTGAATCTTATAGTTATGCCCCCTTGAAACACCTACACCCATCGGAGGAAATAGTCTCTGATTCTCGAGTTCTACCCAGTGTCAGCATAGAGCGGTCTCAGGACAGGTACAGCATGGGTTAGATACTGTGTAGAGCTCCCTCTACATTACCCTGACAGTGTCCCCCCCACTTGATACCCAGTGTCAGCATCGAGCTCTCTCAGGACAGGTACAGCATGGGTTAGATAAAGTGTAGAGCTCCCTCTACATTACCCTGACAGTGTCCCCCCCACTTTATACCCAGTGTCAGCATCGAGCTCTCCCAGGACAGGTACAGCACGGGTTAGATACAGTGTAGAGCTCCCTCTACATTACCCTGACAGTGTGTCCCCCACTTTATACCCAGTGTAAGCATCGAGCTCTCCCAGGACTGGTACAGCACGGGTTAGATACGGTGTAGAGCTCCCTCTACATTCCTCTGACAGTGTGTCCCCCACTTTATACCCAGTGTCAGCATCGAGCTCTCCCAGCACAGGTTAGATACAGTGTAGAGCTCCCTCTACATTACCCTTACAGCGTGTCCCCCACTTTATACCCAGTGTCAGCATCGAGCTCTCCCAGGACAGGTACAGCACGGGTTAGATACAGTGTAGAGCTCCCTCTACATTACTCTGACAGTGTGTCACCCACTTTATACCCAGTGTCAGCATCGGGCTCTCCAAGCACTGGTTAGATACAGTGTAGAGCTCCCTCTACATTACCCTTACAGCGTGTCCCCCACTTTATACCCAGTGTCAGCATCGAGCTCTCCCAGGACAGGTACAGCACGGGTTAGATACAGTGTAGAGCTCCCTCTACTTTACCCTGACAGTGTGTCCCCCACTTTATACCCAGTGTCAGCATCGAGCTCTCCCTGGAATGGTACAGCAAGGGTTAGATACAGGGTAGATCTCCCTCGACATTACCCTGTGTGTCCCCCACTTTATACCCAGCGTCAGCATCGAGCTCTCCCAGCACGGGTTAGATACAGTGTAGAGCTCCCTCTACATTACCCTTACAGCGTGTCCCCCACTTTATACCCAGTGTCAACATCGAGCTCCCCCAGGACAGGTACAGCACGGGTTAGATACAGTGTAGAGCTCCCTCTACATTATCCTGACAGTGTGTACCCCACTTTATACCCAGTGTCAGCATCGAGCTCTCCCAGGACATGTACAGCACGGGTTAGATACAGTGTAGAGCTCCCTCTACATTACCCTGACAGTGTGTTCCACACTTTATACCCAGTGTCAGCATCGAGCTCTCCCACGACTGATACAGCACGGGTTAGATACAGTGTAGAGCTCCCTCTACATTCCCCTGACAGTGTCCCCCCCACTTTATACCCAGAGTCAGCATCGAGCTCTGGCAGGACAGGTACAGCACGGGTTAGATACAGTGTAGAGCTCCCTCTACATTACCCTGACAGTGTGTCCCCCACTTTATACCCAGTGTCAGCATCGAGCTCTCCCAGGACAGGTACAGCACGGGTTAGATACAGTGTAGAGCTCCCTCTGCTTTACCCTGACAGTGTGTCCCCACATTAGAACATAGAATAGCACAGAACAGGCATCTTCGGCCCTCGATGTTATGCCGAGCATTGTCTGAAACCAAGATTAAGCCATCCCTCTCCCTGTCCTTCTTGTGTGCTCCATGTGCCTATCCAATAACCGCTTCAAAGTTCCTAAAGTGTCTGACTCCACTATAACAGCAGGCAGTCCATTCCACACCCTAACCACTCTAGTAAAGAACCTACCTCGGACATCCCTCCTATATCTCCCACCCTGAATCTTATAGTTATGCCCCCTTCAAACACCTACACCCATCGGAGGAAATAGTCTCTGATTGTCGAGTTATACCCAGTGTCAGCATAGAGCGGTCTCAGGACAGGTACAGCATGGGTTAGATACAGTGTAGAGCTCCCTCTACATTACCCTGACAGTGTGTCCCCCACTTTATACCCAGTGTAAGCATCGAGCTCTCCCAGGACTGGTACAGCACGGGTTAGATACGGTGTAGAGCTCCCTCTACATTCCTCTGACAGTGTGTCCCCCACTTTATACCCAGTGTCAGCATCGAGCTCTCCCAGCACAGGTTAGATACAGTGTAGAGCTCCCTCTACATTACCCTTACAGCGTGTCCCCCACTTTATACCCAGTGTCAGCATCGAGCTCTCCCAGGACAGGTACAGCACGGGTTAGATACAGTGTAGAGCTCCCTCTACATTACTCTGACAGTGTGTCACCCACTTTATACCCAGTGTCAGCATCGGGCTCTCCAAGCACTGGTTAGATACAGTGTAGAGCTCCCTCTACATTACCCTTACAGCGTGTCCCCCACTTTATACCCAGTGTCAGCATCGAGCTCTCCCAGGACAGGTACAGCACGGGTTAGATACAGTGTAGAGCTCCCTCTACTTTACCCTGACAGTGTGTCCCCCACTTTATACCCAGTGTCAGCATCGAGCTCTCCCTGGAATGGTACAGCAAGGGTTAGATACAGGGTAGATCTCCCTCGACATTACCCTGTGTGTCCCCCACTTTATACCCAGCGTCAGCATCGAGCTCTCCCAGCACGGGTTAGATACAGTGTAGAGCTCCCTCTACATTACCCTTACAGCGTGTCCCCCACTTTATACCCAGTGTCAACATCGAGCTCCCCCAGGACAGGTACAGCACGGGTTAGATACAGTGTAGAGCTCCCTCTACATTACCCTGACAGTGTGTACCCCACTTTATACCCAGTGTTAGCATCGAGCTCTCCCAGGACATGTACAGCACGGGTTAGATACAGTGTAGAGCTCCCTCTACATTACCCAGACAGTGTGTTCCACACTTTATACCCAGTGTCAGCATCGAGCTCTCCCACGACTGATACAGCACGGGTTAGATACAGTGTAGAGCTCCCTCTACATTCCCCTGACAGTGTCCCCCCCACTTTATACCCAGAGTCAGCATCGAGCTCTGGCAGGACAGGTACAGCACGGGTTAGATACAGTGTAGAGCTCCCTCTACATTACCCTGACAGTGTGTCCCCCACTTTATACCCAGTGTCAGCATCGAGCTCTCCCAGGACAGGTACAGCACGGGTTAGATACAGTGTAGAGCTCCCTCTGCTTTACCCTGACAGTGTGTCCCCACATTAGAACATAGAATAGCACAGAACAGGCATCTTCGGCCCTCGATGTTATGCCGAGCATTGTCTGAAACCAAGATTAAGCCATCCCTCTCCCTGTCCTTCTTGTGTGCTCCATGTGCCTATCCAATAACCGCTTCAAAGTTCCTAAAGTGTCTGACTCCACTATAACAGCAGGCAGTCCATTCCACACCCTAACCACTCTAGTAAAGAACCTACCTCGGACATCCCTCCTATATCTCCCACCCTGAATCTTATAGTTATGCCCCCTTCAAACACCTACACCCATCGGAGGAAATAGTCTCTGATTGTCGAGTTATACCCAGTGTCAGCATAGAGCGGTCTCAGGACAGGTACAGCATGGGTTAGATACAGTGTAGAGCTCCCTCTACATTACCCTGACAGTGTGTCCCCCACTTTATACCCAGTGTAAGCATCGAGCTCTCCCAGGACTGGTACAGCACGGGTTAGATACGGTGTAGAGCTCCCTCTACATTCCTCTGACAGTGTGTCCCCCACTTTATACCCAGTGTCAGCATCGAGCTCTCCCAGCACAGGTTAGATACAGTGTAGAGCTCCCTCTACATTACCCTTACAGCGTGTCCCCCACTTTATACCCAGTGTCAGCATCGAGCTCTCCCAGGACAGGTACAGCACGGGTTAGATACAGTGTAGAGCTCCCTCTACATTACTCTGACAGTGTGTCACCCACTTTATACCCAGTGTCAGCATCGGGCTCTCCAAGCACTGGTTAGATACAGTGTAGAGCTCCCTCTACATTACCCTTACAGCGTGTCCCCCACTTTATACCCAGTGTCAGCATCGAGCTCTCCCAGGACAGGTACAGCACGGGTTAGATACAGTGTAGAGCTCCCTCTACTTTACCCTGACAGTGTGTCCCCCACTTTATACCCAGTGTCAGCATCGAGCTCTCCCTGGAATGGTACAGCAAGGGTTAGATACAGGGTAGATCTCCCTCGACATTACCCTGTGTGTCCCCCACTTTATACCCAGCGTCAGCATCGAGCTCTCCCAGCACGGGTTAGATACAGTGTAGAGCTCCCTCTACATTACCCTTACAGCGTGTCCCCCACTTTATACCCAGTGTCAACATCGAGCTCCCCCAGGACAGGTACAGCACGGGTTAGATACAGTGTAGAGCTCCCTCTACATTACCCTGACAGTGTGTACCCCACTTTATACCCAGTGTCAGCATCGAGCTCTCCCAGGACATGTACAGCACGGGTTAGATACAGTGTAGAGCTCCCTCTACATTACCCTGACAGTGTGTTCCACACTTTATACCCAGTGTCAGCATCGAGCTCTCCCACGACTGATACAGCACGGGTTAGATACAGTGTAGAGCTCCCTCTACATTCCCCTGACAGTGTCCCCCCCACTTTATACCCAGAGTCAGCATCGAGCTCTGGCAGGACAGGTACAGCACGGGTTAGATACAGTGTAGAGCTCCCTCTACATTACCCTGACAGTGTGTCCCCCACTTTATACCCAGTGTCAGCATCGAGCTCTCCCAGGACAGGTACAGCACGGGTTAGATACAGTGTAGAGCTCCCTCTGCTTTACCCTGACAGTGTGTCCCCACATTAGAACATAGAATAGCACAGAACAGGCATCTTCGGCCCTCGATGTTATGCCGAGCATTGTCTGAAACCAAGATTAAGCCATCCCTCTCCCTGTCCTTCTTGTGTGCTCCATGTGCCTATCCAATAACCGCTTCAAAGTTCCTAAAGTGTCTGACTCCACTATAACAGCAGGCAGTCCATTCCACACCCTAACCACTCTAGTAAAGAACCTACCTCGGACATCCCTCCTATATCTCCCACCCTGAATCTTATAGTTATGCCCCCTTCAAACACCTACACCCATCGGAGGAAATAGTCTCTGATTGTCGAGTTATACCCAGTGTCAGCATAGAGCGGTCTCAGGACAGGTACAGCACGGGTTAGATACAGTGTAGAGCTCCCTCTACATTACCCTGACAGTGTCCCCCCCACTTTATACCCAGTGTCAGCATCGAGCTCTCCCAGGACAGGTACAGCACGGGTTAGATACAGTGTAGAGCTCCCTCTACATTACTCTGACAGTGTGTCCCCCACTTTATACCCAGTGTCAGCATCGAGCTCTCCCAGCACTGGTTAGATACAGTGTAGAGCTCCCTCTACATTACCCTTACAGCGTGTCCCCCACTTTATACCCAGTGTCAGCATCGAGCTCTCCCAGGACAGGTACAGCACGGGTTAGATACAGTGTGGAGCTCCCTCTACATTACCCTGACAGTGTGTCCCCCACTTTATACCCAGTGTCAGCATCGAGCTCTCCCAGGACAGGTACAGCACGGGTTAGATACAGTGTAGAGCTCCCTCTACATTACTCTGACAGTGTGTCCCCCTCTTTATACCCAGTGTCAGCATCGAGCTCTGCCAGCACGGGTTAGATACAATGTAGAGCTCCCTCTACATTACCATGACAGTATGTGTCCCCCACTTTATACCCAGCGTCAGCATCGAGCTCTCCCAGAACAGGTTCAGCACGGGTTAGATACAGTGTAGAGCTCCCTCTACATTACCCTGACAGTGTGTCCCTCACTTTATACCCAGTGTCAGCATCGAGCTCTCCCACGACTGATACAGCACGGGTTAGATACAGTGTAGAGCTCCCTCTACATTACCCTGACAGTGTGTCCCCCACTTTATACCCAGAGTCAGCATCGAGCTCTCGCAGGACAGGTACAGCACGGGTTAGATACAGTGTAGAGCTCCCTCTACATTACCCTGACAGTGTGTCCCCCACTTTATACCCAGTGTAAGCATCGAGCTCTCCCAGGACAGGTACAGCACGGGTTAGATACGGTGTAGAGCTCCCTCTACATTACCCTGACATTGTCCTCCCCACTTTATACCCAGTGTCAGCATCGAGCTCTCCCAGGACAGGCACAGCACGGGTTAGATACAGTGTAGAGCTCCCTCTACATTACCCTGACAGTGTGTCCCCCACTTTATACCCAGTGTCAGCATCGAGCTCTCCCAGGACAGGTACAGCACGGGTTAGATACAGTGTAGAGCTCCCTCTACATGACCCTGACAGTGTGTACCCCACTTTATACCCAGTGTCAGCATCAAGCTGTCCCAGGACAGCGACAGCACGGGTTAGATACAGTGTAGAGTTCCCACTACATTACCCTGACAGTGTGTCCCCCCTCTCGATACCCAGTGTCAGCATCGAGCTCTCCCAGGACAGGTACAGCACGGGGTAGATACAGTGTTGAGCTCCCTCTGCATTACCCTGACAGTGTGTACCCCACTTTATACCCAGTGTCAGCATCGAGCTGTCCCAGGACAGCTACAGCACAGGGTCGATACACTGTAGAGCTCCGTCTGCAATACCCTGACAGTGTGTCCCTCACTTTATACCCAGTGTCAGCATTGAGCTCTCCTGGGACTGGAACAGCACGGGTTCGATACTGGGTAGATCTCCCTCTACATTACCCTGTGTGTCCCCCACTTTATACCCAGTGTCAGCATCGAGCTCGCCCAGGACAGGTACAACACGTGTTAGATACAGTGTAGAGCTCCCTCTACATTACTCTGACAGTGTGTCCCCCACTTTATACCCAGTGTCAGCATCGAGCTCTCCCAGCAGGGGTTAGATACAGTGTAGAGCTCCCTCTACAATACCCTGACAGTGTGTCCCCCCCCCAACTTTATACCCAGCGTCAGCATCGAGCTCTCCCAGCACGGGTTAGATACAGTGTAGAGCTCCCTCTACATTACCCTGATAGTGTGTCCTCCACTTCATACCCTGTGTCAGCATCGAGCTCTCCCAGGACAGGTACAGCACGGGTTAGATACAGTGTAGAGCTCCCTCTACATTACCCTTACAGCGTGTCCCCCACTTTATACCCAGTGTCAGCATCGAGCTCTCCCAGGACAGGTACAGCACGGGTTAGATACAGTGTAGAGCTCTCTCTACATTTCCCTGACAGTGTCCCCCTGCACTTTATACCCAGTGTCAGCATCGAGCTCTCCCAGCACGGCTTGGATACAGCGTAGAGCTCCCTCTACAATACCCTGACAGTGTGACCCCCCCCCCACTTTATACCCAGCGTCAGCATCGAGCTCTCCCAGCACGGGTTAGATACAGTGTAGAGCTCCCTCTACATAACCCTGACAGTGTCACCCCCACTTTATACCCAGTGTCAGCATCGAGCTCTCCCAGGACAGGTACAGCACGGGTTAGATACAGTGTAGAGCTCCCTCTACATTACCCTTACAGCGTGTCCCCCACTTTATACCCAGTGTCAGCATCGAGCTCTCCCAGGACAGGTACAGCACAGGTTAGATACAGTGTAGAGCCCCCTCTACTTTACCCTGACAGTGTGTACCCCATTTTATACCCAGTGTCAGCATCGAGCTCTCCCAGGACAGGTACAGCACGGGTTAGATACACTGTAGAGCTCCCTCTACATTACCCTGACAGTGTGTCACCCACTTTATACCCAGTGTCAGCATCGAGCTCTCCCAGGACAGGTACAGCACGGGTTAGATACAGTGTAGAGCTCCCTCTACATTACTCTGACAGTGTGTCCCCCTCTTTATACCCAGTGTCAGCATCGAGCTCTGCCAGCACGGGTTAGATACAATGTAGAGCTCCCTCTACATTACCATGACAGTATGTGTCCCTCACTTTATACCCAGCGTCAGCATCGAGCTCTCCCAGAACAGGTTCAGCACGGGTTAGATACAGTGTAGAGCTCCCTCTACATTACCCTGACAGTGTGTCCCTCACTTTATACCCAGTGTCAGCATCGAGCTCTCCCACGACTGATACAGCACGGGTTAGATACAGTGTAGAGCTCCCTCTACATTACCCTGACAGTGTGTCCCCCACTTTATACCCAGAGTCAGCATCGAGCTCTCGCAGGACAGGTACAGCACGGGTTAGATACAGTGTAGAGCTCCCTCTACATTACCCTGACAGTGTGTCCCCCACTTTATACCCAGTGTAAGCATCGAGCTCTCCCAGGACAGGTACAGCACGGGTTAGATACGGTGTAGAGCTCCCTCTACATTACCCTGACATTGTCCTCCCCACTTTATACCCAGTGTCAGCATCGAGCTCTCCCAGGACAGGGACAGCACTGGTTAGATACAGTGTAGAGCTCCCTCTACATTACCCTGACAGTGTGTCCCCCACTTTATACCCAGTGTCAGCATCGAGCTCTCCCAGGACAGGTACAGCACGGGTTAGATACAGTGTAGAGCTCCCTCTACATGACCCTGACAGTGTGTACCCCACTTTATACCCAGTGTCAGCATCAAGCTGTCCCAGGACAGCGACAGCACGGGTTAGATACAGTGTAGAGTTCCCACTACATTACCCTGACAGTGTGTCCCCCCTCTCGATACCCAGTGTCAGCATCGAGCTCTCCCAGGACAGGTACAGCACGGGGTAGATACAGTGTTGAGCTCCCTCTGCATTACCCTGACAGTGTGTACCCCACTTTATACCCAGTGTCAGCATCGAGCTGTCCCAGGACAGCTACAGCACAGGGTCGATACACTGTAGAGCTCCGTCTGCAATACCCTGACAGTGTGTCCCTCACTTTATACCCAGTGTCAGCATTGAGCTCTCCTGGGACTGGAACAGCACGGGTTCGATACTGGGTAGATCTCCCTCTACATTACCATGTGTGTCCCCCACTTTATACCCAGTGTCAGCATCGAGCTCGCCCAGGACAGGTACAACACGTGTTAGATACAGTGTAGAGCTCCCTCTACATTACTCTGACAGTGTGTCCCCCACTTTATACCCAGTGTCAGCATCGAGCTCTCCCAGCAGGGGTTAGATACAGTGTAGAGCTCCCTCTACAATACCCTGACAGTGTGTCCCCCCCCCAACTTTATACCCAGCGTCAGCATCGAGCTCTCCCAGCACGGGTTAGATACAGTGTAGAGCTCCCTCTACATTACCCTGATAGTGTGTCCTCCACTTCATACCCTGTGTCAGCATCGAGCTCTCCCAGGACAGGTACAGCACGGGTTAGATACAGTGTAGAGCTCCCTCTACATTACCCTTACAGCGTGTCCCCCACTTTATACCCAGTGTCAGCATCGAGCTCTCCCAGGACAGGTACAGCACGGGTTAGATACAGTGTAGAGCTCTCTCTACATTTCCCTGACAGTGTCCCCCTGCACTTTATACCCAGTGTCAGCATCGAGCTCTCCCAGCACGGCTTGGATACAGCGTAGAGCTCCCTCTGCAATACCCTGACAGTGTGACCCCCCCCCACTTTATACCCAGCGTCAGCATCGAGCTCTCCCAGCACGGGTTAGATACAGTGTAGAGCTCCCTCTACATTACCCTTACAGCGTGTCCCCCACTTTATACCCAGTGTCAGCATCGAGCTCTCCCAGGACAGGTACAGCACGGGTTAGATACAGTGTAGAGCCCCCTCTACTTTACCCTGACAGTGTGTACCCCATTTTATACCCAGTGTCAGCATCGAGCTCTCCCAGGACAGGAACAGCACGGGTTAGATACACTGTAGAGCTCCCTCTACATTACCCTGACAGTGTATCACCCACTTTATACCCAGTGTCAGCATCGAGCTCTCCCAGGAATGGTACAGCACGGGTTAGATACAGGGTAGATCTCCCTCGACATTACCCTGTGTGTCCCCCACTTTATACCCAGCGTCAGCATCGAGCTCTCCCAGCACGGGTTAGATACAGTGCAGAGCTCCCTCTACATTACCCTTACAGCGTGTCCCCCACTTTATACCAAGTGTCAGCATCGAGCTCCCCCAGGACAGGTACAGCACGGGTTAGATACAGTGTAGAGCTCCCTCTACATTACCCTGACAGTGTGTACCCCACTTTATACCCAGTGTCAGCATCGAGCTCTCCCACGACTGATACAGCACGGGTTAGATACAGTGTAGAGCTCCCTCTACATTACCCTGACAGTGTCCCCCCCACTTTATACCCAGAGTCAGCATCGAGCTCTCGCAGGACAGGTACAGCACGGTTTAGATACATTGTAGAGCTCCCTCTACATTACCCTGACAGTGTGTCCCCCACTTTATACCCAGTGTCAGCATCGAGCTCTCCCAGGACAGGTACAGCACGGGTTAGATACAGTGTAGAGCTCCCTCTACATTACCCTGACAGTGTCCCCCCCCACTTTATACCCAGTGTCAGCATCGAGCTCTCCCAGGAGAGGTACAGCACGGGTTAGATACAGTGTAGAGCTCCCTCTGCTTTACCCTGACAGTGTCCCCCCACATTAGAACATAGAATAGCACAGAACAGGCCCTTCGGCCCTCGATGTTATGCCGAGCATTGTCTGAAACCAAGATTAAGCCATCCCTCTCCCTGTCCTTCTTCTGTGCTCCATGTGCCTATCCAATAACCGCTTCAAAGTTCCTAAAGTGTCTGACTCCACTATAACAGCAGGCAGTCCATTCCACACCCTAACCACTCTCTAGTAAAGAACCTACCTCGGCCATCCCTCCTATATCTCCCACCCTGAATCTTATAGTTATGCCCCCTTGAAACACCTACACCCATCGGAGGAAATAGTCTCTGATTGTCGAGTTATACCCAGTGTCAGCATAGAGCGGTCTCAGGACAGGTACAGCATGGGTTAGATACAGTGTAGAGCTCCCTCTACATTACCCTGACAGTGTCCCCCCCACTTTATACCCAGTGTCAGCATCGAGCTCTCCCAGGACAGGTACAGCACGGGTTAGATACAGTGTAGAGCTCCCTCTACATTACTCTGACAGTGTGTCCCCCACTTTATACCCAGTGTCAGCATCGAGCTCTGCCAGCACTGGTTAGATACAGTGTAGAGCTCCCTCTACATTACCCTTACAGTGTGTCCCCCACTTTATACCCAGTGTCAGCATCGAGCTCTCCCAGGACAGGGACAGCACTGGTTAGATACAGTGTAGAGCTCCCTCTACATTACCCTGACAGTGTGTCCCCCACTTTATACCCAGTGTCAGCATCGAGCTCTCCCAGGACAGGTACAGCACGGGTTAGATACAGTGTAGAGCTCCCTCTACATGACCCTGACAGTGTGTACCCCACTTTATACCCAGTGTCAGCATCAAGCTGTCCCAGGACAGCGACAGCACGGGTTAGATACAGTGTAGAGTTCCCACTACATTACCCTGACAGTGTGTCCCCCCTCTCGATACCCAGTGTCAGCATCGAGCTCTCCCAGGACAGGTACAGCACGGGGTAGATACAGTGTTGAGCTCCCTCTGCATTACCCTGACAGTGTGTACCCCACTTTATACCCAGTGTCAGCATCGAGCTGTCCCAGGACAGCTACAGCACAGGGTCGATACACTGTAGAGCTCCGTCTGCAATACCCTGACAGTGTGTCCCTCACTTTATACCCAGTGTCAGCATTGAGCTCTCCTGGGACTGGAACAGCACGGGTTCGATACTGGGTAGATCTCCCTCTACATTACCATGTGTGTCCCCCACTTTATACCCAGTGTCAGCATCGAGCTCGCCCAGGACAGGTACAACACGTGTTAGATACAGTGTAGAGCTCCCTCTACATTACTCTGACAGTGTGTCCCCCACTTTATACCCAGTGTCAGCATCGAGCTCTCCCAGCAGGGGTTAGATACAGTGTAGAGCTCCCTCTACAATACCCTGACAGTGTGTCCCCCCCCCAACTTTATACCCAGCGTCAGCATCGAGCTCTCCCAGCACGGGTTAGATACAGTGTAGAGCTCCCTCTACATTACCCTGATAGTGTGTCCTCCACTTCATACCCTGTGTCAGCATCGAGCTCTCCCAGGACAGGTACAGCACGGGTTAGATACAGTGTAGAGCTCCCTCTACATTACCCTTACAGCGTGTCCCCCACTTTATACCCAGTGTCAGCATCGAGCTCTCCCAGGACAGGTACAGCACGGGTTAGATACAGTGTAGAGCTCTCTCTACATTTCCCTGACAGTGTCCCCCTGCACTTTATACCCAGTGTCAGCATCGAGCTCTCCCAGCACGGCTTGGATACAGCGTAGAGCTCCCTCTGCAATACCCTGACAGTGTGACCCCCCCCCCACTTTATACCCAGCGTCAGCATCGAGCTCTCCCAGCACGGGTTAGATACAGTGTAGAGCTCCCTCTACATTACCCTTACAGCGTGTCCCCCACTTTATACCCAGTGTCAGCATCGAGCTCTCCCAGGACAGGTACAGCACGGGTTAGATACAGTGTAGAGCCCCCTCTACTTTACCCTGACAGTGTGTACCCCATTTTATACCCAGTGTCAGCATCGAGCTCTCCCAGGACAGGAACAGCACGGGTTAGATACACTGTAGAGCTCCCTCTACATTACCCTGACAGTGTATCACCCACTTTATACCCAGTGTCAGCATCGAGCTCTCCCAGGAATGGTACAGCACGGGTTAGATACAGGGTAGATCTCCCTCGACATTACCCTGTGTGTCCCCCACTTTATACCCAGCGTCAGCATCGAGCTCTCCCAGCACGGGTTAGATACAGTGCAGAGCTCCCTCTACATTACCCTTACAGCGTGTCCCCCACTTTATACCAAGTGTCAGCATCGAGCTCCCCCAGGACAGGTACAGCACGGGTTAGATACAGTGTAGAGCTCCCTCTACATTACCCTGACAGTGTGTACCCCACTTTATACCCAGTGTCAGCATCGAGCTCTCCCACGACTGATACAGCACGGGTTAGATACAGTGTAGAGCTCCCTCTACATTACCCTGACAGTGTCCCCCCCACTTTATACCCAGAGTCAGCATCGAGCTCTCGCAGGACAGGTACAGCACGGTTTAGATACATTGTAGAGCTCCCTCTACATTACCCTGACAGTGTGTCCCCCACTTTATACCCAGTGTCAGCATCGAGCTCTCCCAGGACAGGTACAGCACGGGTTAGATACAGTGTAGAGCTCCCTCTACATTACCCTGACAGTGTCCCCCCCCACTTTATACCCAGTGTCAGCATCGAGCTCTCCCAGGAGAGGTACAGCACGGGTTAGATACAGTGTAGAGCTCCCTCTGCTTTACCCTGACAGTGTCCCCCCACATTAGAACATAGAATAGCACAGAACAGGCCCTTCGGCCCTCGATGTTATGCCGAGCATTGTCTGAAACCAAGATTAAGCCATCCCTCTCCCTGTCCTTCTTCTGTGCTCCATGTGCCTATCCAATAACCGCTTCAAAGTTCCTAAAGTGTCTGACTCCACTATAACAGCAGGCAGTCCATTCCACACCCTAACCACTCTCTAGTAAAGAACCTACCTCGGCCATCCCTCCTATATCTCCCACCCTGAATCTTATAGTTATGCCCCCTTGAAACACCTACACCCATCGGAGGAAATAGTCTCTGATTGTCGAGTTATACCCAGTGTCAGCATAGAGCGGTCTCAGGACAGGTACAGCATGGGTTAGATACAGTGTAGAGCTCCCTCTACATTACCCTGACAGTGTCCCCCCCACTTTATACCCAGTGTCAGCATCGAGCTCTCCCAGGACAGGTACAGCACGGGTTAGATACAGTGTAGAGCTCCCTCTACATTACTCTGACAGTGTGTCCCCCACTTTATACCAAGTGTCAGCATCGAGCTCTGCCAGCACTGGTTAGATACAGTGTAGAGCTCCCTCTACATTACCCTTACAGTGTGTCCCCCACTTTATACCCAGTGTCAGCATCGAGCTCTCCCAGGACAGGTACAGCACGGGTTAGATACAGTGTCGAGCTCCCTCTACATTACCCTGACAGCGTGTCCCCCACTTTATACCCAGTGTCATCATCGAGCTCTCCCAGGACTGGTACAGCACGGGTTAGATACAGTGGAGAGCTCTCTCTACATTACTCTGACAATGTGTCCCCCACTTTATACCCAGTGTCAGCATCGAGCTCTCCCAGCACGGGTTAGATACTATGTAGAGGTCCCTCTACATTACCATGACAGTATGTGTCCCCCACTTTATACCCAGCGTCAGCATCGAGCTCTCCCAGGACAGGTACAGCACGGGTTAGATACAGTGTAGTGCTCCCTCTACATTACCATGACAGTGTGTCCCCCACTTTATACCCAGTGTCAGCATCGAGCTCTCCCACGACTGATACAGCATTGGTTAGATACACTGTAGAGCTCCCTCTACATTACCCTGACAGTGTGTCCCCCACTTTATACCCGGAGTCAGCATCGAGCTCTCGCAGGACAGGTACAGCACGGGTTAGATACAGTGTAGAGCTCCCTCTACATTACCCTGAGAGTGTGACCCCCACTTTATACCCAGTGTCAGCATCGAGCTCTCCCAGGACAGGTACAGCACGGGTTAGATACAGTGTAGAGCTCCCTCTACATGACCCTGACAGTGTGTCCCCCACTTTATACCCAGTGTAAGCATCGAGCTATCCCAGGACAGGTACAGCACGGGTTAGATACAGTGTAGAGCTCCCTCTACATTACCCTGACAGTGTGTCCCCCACTTTATACCCAGTGTCAGCATCGAGCTCGCCCAGGACAGGTACAGCACGGGTTAGATACAGTGTAGAGCTCCCTCTACATTACCCTGACAGTGTCCCCCCCACTTTATACCCAGTGTCAGCATCGAGCTCTCCAAGGACAGGTACAGCATGGGTTAGATACAGTGTAGAGCTCTCTCTACATTACCCTGACAGTGTGTCCCCCACTTTATACCCAGTGTCAGCATCGAGCTCTCCCAGGACAGGTACAGCATGGGTTAGATACAGTGTAGAGCTCCCTCTACATTACCCTAACAGTGTGTCCCCCACTTTATACCCAGTGTCAGCATCGAGCTCTCCAAGGACAGGTACAGCACGGGTTAGATACAGTGTAGAGCTCCCTCTACATTACCCTGACAGTGTCCCCCCCACTTTATACCCAGTGTCAGCATCGAGCTCTCCCAGGACAGGTACAGCACGGGTTAGATACAGTGTAGAGCGCCCTCGACATTACCCTGACAGTGTGTCCCCCACTTTATACCCAGTGTCAGCATCGAGCTCTCCCAGGACAGGTACAGCACGGGTTAGATACAGTGTAGAGCTCCCTCTACATTACCCTGACAGTGTGTCCCCCACTTTATACCCAGTGTCAGCATCGAGCTCTCCCACGACTGATACAGCACGGGTTAGATACAGTGTAGAGCTCCCTCTACATTACCCTGACAGTGTGTCCCCCACTTTATACCCAGAGTCAGCATCGAGCTCTCGCAGGACAGGTACAGCACGGGTTAGATACAGTGTAGAGCTCCCTCTACATTACCCTGAGAGTGTGACCCCCACTTTATAACCAGTGTCAGCATCGAGCTCTCCCAGGACAGGTACAGCACGGGTTAGATACAGTGTAGAGCTCCCTCTACATTACCCTGACAGTGTGTCCCCCACTTTATACCCCGTGTCAGCATCGAGCTCTCCCAGGGCAGGTACAGCACGGGTTAGATACGGTGTAGAGCTCCCTCTACATTACCCTGACAGTGTGTCCCCCACTTTATACCCAGTGTCAGCATCGAGCTCGCCCAGGACTGGTACAGCACGGGTTAGATACAGTGTAGAGCTCTCTCTACATTACCCTGACAGTGTGTCCCCCACTTTATACCCAGTGTCAGCATCGAGCTCTCCAAGGACAGGTACAGCATGGGTTAGATACAGTGTAGCGCTCCCTCTACATTACCCTGACAGTGTGTCCCGCACTTTATACCCAGTGTCAGCATCGAGCTCTCCCAGGACAGGTACAGCACGGGTTAGATACAGTGTAGAGCTCCCTCTACATTACCCTGACAGTGTGTCCCCCCCACTTTATACCCAGTGTCAGCATCGAGCTCTCCCAGGACAGGTGCAGCACGGGTTAGATACAGTGTCGAGCTCCCTCTACATTACCCTGACAGTGTGTCCCCCACTTTATACCCAGTGTCAGCATCGAGCTCTCCCAGGACAGGTACAGCACGGGTTAGATACAGTGTAGAGCTCCCTCTACATTACCCTGACAGTGTGTCCCCCACTTTATACCCAGTGTCAGCATCGAGCTCTCCCAGGACAGGTACAGCACGGGTTAGATACAGTGTAGAGCTCCCTCTACATTACCCTGACAGTGTGTCCCCCAGTTTATACCCAGTGTCAGCATCGAGCTCTCCCAGGACTGGTACAGCACGGGTTAGATACAGTGTAGAGCTCCCTTACATTACCCTGACAGTGAATCCCCCACTTTATTTCCAGTGTCAGCATCGAGCTCTCCCAGGACAGGTACAGCACGGGTTAGATACAGTGTAGAGCTCACTCTACATTACTCTGACAGTGTGTCCCCCACTTTATACCCAGTGTCAGCATCGAGCTCTCCCAGGACAGGTACAGCACGGGTTAGATACAGTGTAGAGCTCCCTCTACATTACCCTGACAGTGTCCCCCCACTTTATACCCAGTGTCAGCATCGAGCTCTCCCAGGACAGGTACAGCACGGATTAGATACAGTGTAGAACTCCCTCTACATTACCCTGAGAGTGTGACCCCCACTTTATACCCAGTGTCAGCATCGAGCTCTCCCACGACTGATACAGCACGGGTTAGATACAGTGTAGAGCTCCCTCTACATTACCCTGACAGTGTGTCCCCCACTTTATACCCAGAGTCAGCATCGAGCTCTCGCAGGACAGGTACAGCACGGGTTAGATACAGTGTAGAGCTCCCTCTACATTACCCTGAGAGTGTGACCCCCACTTTATAACCAGTGTCAGCATCGAGCTCTCCCAGGACAGGTACAGCACGGGTTAGATACAGTGTAGAGCTCCCTCTACATTACCCTGACAGTGTGTCCCCCACTTTATACCCCGTGTCAGCATCGAGCTCTCCCAGGACAGGTACAGCACGGGTTAGATACGGTGTAGAGCTCCCTCTACATTACCCTGACAGTGTGTCCCCCACTTTATACCCAGTGTCAGCATCGAGCTCGCCCAGGACTGGTACAGCACGGGTTAGATACAGTGTAGAGCTCTCTCTACATTACCCTGACAGTGTGTCCCCCACTTTATACCCAGTGTCAGCATCGAGCTCTCCAAGGACAGGTACAGCATGGGTTAGATACAGTGTAGAGCTCCCTCTACATTACCCTGACAGTGTGTCCCGCACTTTATACCCAGTGTCAGCATCGAGCTCTCCCAGGACAGGTACAGCACGGGTTAGATACAGTGTAGAGCTCCCTCTACATTACCCTGACAGTGTGTCCCCCCCACTTTATACCCAGTGTCAGCATCGAGCTCTCCCAGGACAGGTGCAGCACGGGTTAGATACAGTGTCGAGCTCCCTCTACATTACCCTGACAGTGTGTCCCCCACTTTATACCCAGTGTCAGCATCGAGCTCTCCCAGGACAGGTACAGCACGGGTTAGATACAGTGTAGAGCTCCCTCTACATTACCCTGACAGTGTGTCCCCCACTTTATACCCAGTGTCAGCATCGAGCTCTCCCAGGACAGGTACAGCACGGGTTAGATACAGTGTAGAGCTCCCTCTACATTACCCTGACAGTGTGTCCCCCAGTTTATACCCAGTGTCAGCATCGAGCTCTCCCAGGACTGGTACAGCACGGGTTAGATACAGTGTAGAGCTCCCTTACATTACCCTGACAGTGAATCCCCCACTTTATTTCCAGTGTCAGCATCGAGCTCTCCCAGGACAGGTACAGCACGGGTTAGATACAGTGTAGAGCTCACTCTACATTACTCTGACAGTGTGTCCCCCACTTTATACCCAGTGTCAGCATCGAGCTCTCCCAGGACAGGTACAGCACGGGTTAGATACAGTGTAGAGCTCCCTCTACATTACCCTGACAGTGTCCCCCCACTTTATACCCAGTGTCAGCATCGAGCTCTCCCAGGACAGGTACAGCACGGATTAGATACAGTGTAGAACTCCCTCTACATTACCCTGAGAGTGTGACCCCCACTTTATACCCAGTGTCAGCATCGAGCACTCCCAGGACAGGTACAGCATGGGTTAGATACAGTGTAGAGCTCCCTCTACATTACCCTGACAGTGTCCCCCACTTTATACCCAGTGTAAGCATCGAGCGCTCCCAGGACAGGTACAGCACGGGTTAGATACGGTGTAGAGCTCCCTCTACATTACCCTGAGAGTGTGTCCCCCACTTTATACCCAGTGTCAGCATCGAGCTCGCCCAGGACAGGTACAGCACGGGTTAGATACAGTGTAGAGCTCCCTCTACATTTCCCTGACAGTGTGTCCCCCCACTTTATACCCAGTGTCAGCATCGAGCTCTCCCAGGACAGGTACAGCACGGATTAGATACAGTGTAGAACTCCCTCTACATTACCCTGAGAGTGTGACCCCCACTTTATACCCAGTGTCAGCATCGAGCTCTCCCAGGACAGGTGCAGCACGGGTTAGATACAGTGTCGAGCTCCCTCTACATTACCCTGACAGTGTGTCCCCCACCTTATACCCAGTGTCAGCATCGAGCTCTCCCAGGACAGGTACAGCACGGGTTAGATACAGTGTAGAGCTCCCTCTACATTACCCTGACAGTGTGTCCCCCAGTTTATACCCAGTGTCAGCATCGAGCTCTCCCAGGACTGGTACAGCACGGGTTAGATACAGTGTCGAGCTCCCTTACATTACCCTGACAGTGAGTCCCCCACTTTATTTCCAGTGTCAGCATCGAGCTCTCCCAGGACAGGTACAGCACGGGTTAGATACAGTGTAGAGCTCACTCTACATTACTCTGACAGTGTCCCCCCCACTTTATACCCAGTGTCAGCATCGAGCTCTCCCAGGACAGGTACAGCACGGGTTAGATACAGTGTAGAGCTCCCTCTACATTACCCTGACAGTGTCCCCCCACTTTATACCCAGTGTCAGCATCGAGCTCTCCCAGGACAGGTACAGCACGGATTAGATACAGTGTAGAACTCCCTCTACATTACCCTGAGAGTGTGACCCCCACTTTATACCCAGTGTCAGCATCGAGCTCTCCCAGGACAGGTACAGCATGGGTTAGATACAGTGTAGAGCTCCCTCTACATTACCCTGACAGTGTGTCCCCCACTTTATACCCAGTGTAAGCATCGAGCGCTCCCAGGACAGGTACAGCACGGGTTAGATACGGTGTAGAGCTCCCTCTACATTACCCTGACAGTGTGTCCCCCACTTTATACCCAGTGTCAGCATCGAGCTCGCCCAGGACAGGTACAGCACGGGTTAGATACAGTGTAGAGCTCCCTCTACATTTCCCTGACAGTATGTCCCCCCACTTTATACCCAGTGTCAGCATCGAGCTCTCCCAGGACAGGTACAGCACGGATTAGATACAGTGTAGAACTCCCTCTACATTACCCTGAGAGTGTGACCCCCACTTTATACCCAGTGTCAGCATCGAGCTCTCCCAGGACAGGTACAGCATGGGTTAGATACAGTGTAGAGCTCCCTCTACATTACCCTGACAGTGTGTCCCCCACTTTATACCCAGTGTAAGCATCGAGCGCTCCCAGGACAGGTACAGCATGGGTTAGATACGGTGTAGAGCTCCCTCTACATTACCCTGACAGTGTGTCCCCCACTTTATACCCAGTGTCAGCATCGAGCTCGCCCAGGACAGGTACAGCACGGGTTAGATACAGTGTAGAGCTCCCTCTACATTTCCCTGACAGTGTGTCCCCCACTTTATACCCAGTGTCAGCATCGAGCGCTCCCAGGACAGGTACAGCACGGGTTAGATACGGTGTAGAGCTCCCTCTACATTACCCTGACAGTGTCCCCCACTTTATACCCAGTGTCAGCGTCGAGCTCTCCCAGGACAGGTACAGCACGGGTTAGATACAGTGTAGAGCTCCCAATACATTACCCTGACAGTGTGTCCCCCACTTTATACCCAGTGTCAGCATCGAGCTCTCCAAGGACAGGTACAGCATGGGTTAGATACAGTGTAGAGCTCCCTCTACATTACCCTGACAGTGTCCCCCCCACTTTATACCCAGTGTCAGCATCGAGCTCTCCCAGGACAGGTACAGCACGGGTTAGATACAGTGCAGAGCTCCCTCTACATTACCCTGACAGTGTGTCCCCCACTTTATACCCAGTGTCAGCATCGAGCTCTCCCAGGACAGGTACAGCACGGGTTAGATACAGTGTCGAGCTCCCTCTACATTACCCTGACAGTGTGTCCCCCACTTTATACCCAGTGTCAGCATCGAGCTCTCCCAGGACAGATACAGTACGGGTTAGATACAGTGTAGAGCTCCCTCTACATTACCCTGACAGTGTCCCCCCCACTTTATACCCAGTGTCAGCATCGAGCTCTCCCAGGACAGGTACAGCACGGGTTAGATACAGTGTAGAGCTCCCTCTACATTACCCTGACAGTGTGTCCCCCACTTTATACCCAGTGTCAGCATCGAGCTCTCCCACGACTGATACAGCACGGGTTAGATACAGTGTAGAGCTCCCTCTACATTACCCTGACAGTGTGTCCCCCACTTTATACCCAGAGTCAGCATCGAGCTCTCGCAGGACAGGTACAGCACGGGTTAGATACAGTGTAGAGCTCCCTCTACATTACCCTGAGAGTGTGACCCCCACTTTATACCCAGTGTCAGCATCGAGCTCTCCCAGGACAGGTACAGCACGGGTTAGATACAGTGTAGAGCTCCCTCTACATTACCCTGACAGTGTGTCCCCCACTTTATACCCAGTGTAAGCATCGAGCGCTCCCAGGACAGGTACAGCACGGGTTAGATACGGTGTAGAGCTCCCTCTACATTACCCTGACAGTGTCCCCCCCACTTTATACCCAGTGTCAGCATCGAGCTCTCCCAGGACAGGTACAGCACGGGTTAGATACAGGGTAGAGCTCCCTCTACATTACCCTGACAGTGTCCCCCCCACTTTATACCCAGTGTCAGCATCGAGCGCTCCCAGGACAGGTACAGCACGGGTTAGATACAGTGTCAAGCTCCCTCTACATTACCCTGACAGTGTGTCCCCCACTTTATACCCAGTGTCAGCATCGAGCTCTCCCAGGACAGGTACAGCACGGGTTAGATACAGAGTAGAGCTCCCTCTACATTACCCTGACAGTGTGTCCCCCAGTTTATACCCAGTGTCAGCATCGAGCTCTCCCAGGACTGGTACAGCACGGGTTAGATACAGTGTGGAGCTCCCTTACATTACCGTGACAGTGAGTCCCCCACTTTATTTCCAGTGTCAGCATCGAGCTCTCCCAGGACAGGTACAGCACGGGTTAGATACGGTGTAGAGCTCCCTCTACATTACCCTGACAGTGTGTCCCCCACTTTATACCCAGTGTCAGCATCGAGCTCGCCCAGGACTGGTACAGCACGGGTTAGATACAGTGTAGAGCTCTCTCTACATTACCCTGACAGTGTGTCCCCCACTTTATACCCAGTGTCAGCATCGAGCTCTCCAAGGACAGGTACAGCATGGGTTAGATACAGTGTAGAGCTCCCTCTACATTACCCTGACAGTGTGTCCCGCACTTTATACCCAGTGTCAGCATCGAGCTCTCCCAGGACAGGTACAGCACGGGTTAGATACAGTGTAGAGCTCCCTCTACATTACCCTGACAGTGTGTCCCCCCCACTTTATACCCAGTGTCAGCATCGAGCTCTCCCAGGACAGGTGCAGCACGGGTTAGATACAGTGTCGAGCTCCCTCTACATTACCCTGACAGTGTGTCCCCCACTTTATACCCAGTGTCAGCATCGAGCTCTCCCAGGACAGGTACAGCACGGGTTAGATACAGTGTAGAGCTCCCTCTACATTACCCTGACAGTGTTTCCCCCACTTTATACCCAGTGTCAGCATCGAGCTCTCCCAGGACAGGTACAGCACGGGTTAGATACAGTGTAGAGCTCCCTCTACATTACCCTGACAGTGTGTCCCCCAGTTTATACCCAGTGTCAGCATCGAGCTCTCCCAGGACTGGTACAGCACGGGTTAGATACAGTGTAGAGCTCCCTTACATTACCCTGACAGTGAATCCCCCACTTTATTTCCAGTGTCAGCATCGAGCTCTCCCAGGACAGGTACAGCACGGGTTAGATACAGTGTAGAGCTCACTCTACATTACTCTGACAGTGTGTCCCCCACTTTATACCCAGTGTCAGCATCGAGCTCTCCCAGGACAGGTACAGCACGGGTTAGATACAGTGTAGAGCTCCCTCTACATTACCCTGACAGTGTCCCCCCACTTTATACCCAGTGTCAGCATCGAGCTCTCCCAGGACAGGTACAGCACGGATTAGATACAGTGTAGAACTCCCTCTACATTACCCTGAGAGTGTGACCCCCACTTTATACCCAGTGTCAGCATCGAGCTCTCCCACGACTGATACAGCACGGGTTAGATACAGTGTAGAGCTCCCTCTACATTACCCTGACAGTGTGTCCCCCACTTTATACCCAGAGTCAGCATCGAGCTCTCGCAGGACAGGTACAGCACGGGTTAGATACAGTGTAGAGCTCCCTCTACATTACCCTGAGAGTGTGACCCCCACTTTATAACCAGTGTCAGCATCGAGCTCTCCCAGGACAGGTACAGCACGGGTTAGATACAGTGTAGAGCTCCCTCTACATTACCCTGACAGTGTGTCCCCCACTTTATACCCCGTGTCAGCATCGAGCTCTCCCAGGACAGGTACAGCACGGGTTAGATACGGTGTAGAGCTCCCTCTACATTACCCTGACAGTGTGTCCCCCACTTTATACCCAGTGTCAGCATCGAGCTCGCCCAGGACTGGTACAGCATGGGTTAGATACAGTGTAGAGCTCCCTCTACATTACCCTGACAGTGTGTCCCGCACTTTATACCCAGTGTCAGCATCGAGCTCTCCCAGGACAGGTACAGCACGGGTTAGATACAGTGTAGAGCTCCCTCTACATTACCCTGACAGTGTGTCCCCCCCACTTTATACCCAGTGTCAGCATCGAGCTCTCCCAGGACAGGTGCAGCACGGGTTAGATACAGTGTCGAGCTCCCTCTACATTACCCTGACAGTGTGTCCCCCACTTTATACCCAGTGTCAGCATCGAGCTCTCCCAGGACAGGTACAGCACGGGTTAGATACAGTGTAGAGCTCCCTCTACATTACCCTGACAGTGTGTCCCCCACTTTATACCCAGTGTCAGCATCGAGCTCTCCCAGGACAGGTACAGCACGGGTTAGATACAGTGTAGAGCTCCCTCTACATTCCCCTGACAGTGTGTCCCCCAGTTTATACCCAGTGTCAGCATCGAGCTCTCCCAGGACTGGTACAGCACGGGTTAGATACAGTGTAGAGCTCCCTTACATTACCCTGACAGTGAATCCCCCACTTTATTTCCAGTGTCAGCATCGAGCTCTCCCAGGACAGGTACAGCACGGGTTAGATACAGTGTAGAGCTCACTCTACATTACTCTGACAGTGTGTCCCCCACTTTATACCCAGTGTCAGCATCGAGCTCTCCCAGGACAGGTACAGCACGGGTTAGATACAGTGTAGAGCTCCCTCTACATTACCCTGACAGTGTCCCCCCACTTTATACCCAGTGTCAGCATCGAGCTCTCCCAGGACAGGTACAGCACGGATTAGATACAGTGTAGAACTCCCTCTACATTACCCTGAGAGTGTGACCCCCACTTTATACCCAGTGTCAGCATCGAGCACTCCCAGGACAGGTACAGCATGGGTTAGATACAGTGTAGAGCTCCCTCTACATTACCCTGACAGTGTCCCCCACTTTATACCCAGTGTAAGCATCGAGCGCTCCCAGGACAGGTACAGCACGGGTTAGATACGGTGTAGAGCTCCCTCTACATTACCCTGACAGTGTGTCCCCCACTTTATACCCAGTGTCAGCATCGAGCTCGCCCAGGACAGGTACAGCACGGGTTAGATACAGTGTAGAGCTCCCTCTACATTTCCCTGACAGTGTGTCCCCCCACTTTATACCCAGTGTCAGCATCGAGCTCTCCCAGGACAGGTACAGCACGGATTAGATACAGTGTAGAACTCCCTCTACATTACCCTGAGAGTGTGACCCCCACTTTATACCCAGTGTCAGCATCGAGCTCTCCCAGGACAGGTGCAGCACGGGTTAGATACAGTGTCGAGCTCCCTCTACATTACCCTGACAGTGTGTCCCCCACCTTATACCCAGTGTCAGCATCGAGCTCTCCCAGGACAGGTACAGCACGGGTTAGATACAGTGTAGAGCTCCCTCTACATTACCCTGACAGTGTGTCCCCCAGTTTATACCCAGTGTCAGCATCGAGCTCTCCCAGGACTGGTACAGCACGGGTTAGATACAGTGTCGAGCTCCCTTACATTACCCTGACAGTGAGTCCCCCACTTTATTTCCAGTGTCAGCATCGAGCTCTCCCAGGACAGGTACAGCACGGGTTAGATACAGTGTAGAGCTCACTCTACATTACTCTGACAGTGTGTCCCCCACTTTATACCCAGTGTCAGCATCGAGCTCTCCCAGGACAGGTACAGCACGGGTTAGATACAGTGTAGAGCTCCCTCTACATTACCCTGACATTGTCCCCCCACTTTATACCCAGTGTCAGCATCGAGCTCTCCCAGGACAGGTACAGCACGGATTAGATACAGTGTAGAACTCCCTCTACATTACCCTGAGAGTGTGACCCCCACTTTATACCCAGTGTCAGCATCGAGCTCTCCCAGGACAGGTACAGCATGGGTTAGATACAGTGTAGAGCTCCCTCTACATTACCCTGACAGTGTGTCCCCCACTTTATACCCAGTGTAAGCATCGAGCGCTCCCAGGACAGGTACAGCACGGGTTAGATACGGTGTAGAGCTCCCTCTACATTACCCTGACAGTGTGTCCCCCACTTTATACCCAGTGTCAGCATCGAGCTCGCCCAGGACAGGTACAGCACGGGTTAGATACAGTGTAGAGCTCCCTCTACATTTCCCTGACAGTATGTCCCCCCACTTTATACCCAGTGTCAGCATCGAGCTCTCCCAGGACAGGTACAGCACGGATTAGATACAGTGTAGAACTCCCTCTACATTACCCTGAGAGTGTGACCCCCACTTTATACCCAGTGTCAGCATCGAGCTCTCCCAGGACAGGTACAGCATGGGTTAGATACAGTGTAGAGCTCCCTCTACATTACCCTGACAGTGTGTCCCCCACTTTATACCCAGTGTAAGCATCGAGCGCTCCCAGGACAGGTACAGCATGGGTTAGATACGGTGTAGAGCTCCCTCTACATTACCCTGACAGTGTGTCCCCCACTTTATACCCAGTGTCAGCATCGAGCTCTCCCAGGACAGGTACAGCACGGGTTAGATACAGTGTAGAGCTCCCTCTACATTACCCTGACAGTGTGTCCCCCCCACTTTATACCCAGTGTCAGCATCGAGCTCTCCCAGGACAGGTGCAGCACGGGTTAGATACAGTGTCGAGCTCCCTCTACATTACCCTGACAGTGTGTCCCCCACTTTATACCCAGTGTCAGCATCGAGCTCTCCCAGGACAGGTACAGCACGGGTTAGATACAGTGTAGAGCTCCCTCTACATTACCCTGACAGTGTGTCCCCCACTTTATACCCAGTGTCAGCATCGAGCTCTCCCAGGACAGGTACAGCACGGGTTAGATACAGTGTAGAGCTCCCTCTACATTACCCTGACAGTGTGTCCCCCAGTTTATACCCAGTGTCAGCATCGAGCTCTCCCAGGACTGGTACAGCACGGGTTAGATACAGTGTAGAGCTCCCTTACATTACCCTGACAGTGAATCCCCCACTTTATTTCCAGTGTCAGCATCGAGCTCTCCCAGGACAGGTACAGCACGGGTTAGATACAGTGTAGAGCTCACTCTACATTACTCTGACAGTGTGTCCCCCACTTTATACCCAGTGTCAGCATCGAGCTCTCCCAGGACAGGTACAGCACGGGTTAGATACAGTGTAGAGCTCCCTCTACATTACCCTGACAGTGTCCCCCCACTTTATACCCAGTGTCAGCATCGAGCTCTCCCAGGACAGGTACAGCACGGATTAGATACAGTGTAGAACTCCCTCTACATTACCCTGAGAGTGTGACCCCCACTTTATACCCAGTGTCAGCATCGAGCACTCCCAGGACAGGTACAGCATGGGTTAGATACAGTGTAGAGCTCCCTCTACATTACCCTGACAGTGTCCCCCACTTTATACCCAGTGTAAGCATCGAGCGCTCCCAGGACAGGTACAGCACGGGTTAGATACGGTGTAGAGCTCCCTCTACATTACCCTGACAGTGTGTCCCCCACTTTATACCCAGTGTCAGCATCGAGCTCGCCCAGGACAGGTACAGCACGGGTTAGATACAGTGTAGAGCTCCCTCTACATTTCCCTGACAGTGTGTCCCCCCACTTTATACCCAGTGTCAGCATCGAGCTCTCCCAGGACAGGTACAGCACGGATTAGATACAGTGTAGAACTCCCTCTACATTACCCTGAGAGTGTGACCCCCACTTTATACCCAGTGTCAGCATCGAGCTCTCCCAGGACAGGTGCAGCACGGGTTAGATACAGTGTCGAGCTCCCTCTACATTACCCTGACAGTGTGTCCCCCACCTTATACCCAGTGTCAGCATCGAGCTCTCCCAGGACAGGTACAGCACGGGTTAGATACAGTGTAGAGCTCCCTCTACATTACCCTGACAGTGTGTCCCCCAGTTTATACCCAGTGTCAGCATCGAGCTCTCCCAGGACTGGTACAGCACGGGTTAGATACAGTGTCGAGCTCCCTTACATTACCCTGACAGTGAGTCCCCCACTTTATTTCCAGTGTCAGCATCGAGCTCTCCCAGGACAGGTACAGCACGGGTTAGATACAGTGTAGAGCTCACTCTACATTACTCTGACAGTGTGTCCCCCACTTTATACCCAGTGTCAGCATCGAGCTCTCCCAGGACAGGTACAGCACGGGTTAGATACAGTGTAGAGCTCCCTCTACATTACCCTGACATTGTCCCCCCACTTTATACCCAGTGTCAGCATCGAGCTCTCCCAGGACAGGTACAGCACGGATTAGATACAGTGTAGAACTCCCTCTACATTACCCTGAGAGTGTGACCCCCACTTTATACCCAGTGTCAGCATCGAGCTCTCCCAGGACAGGTACAGCATGGGTTAGATACAGTGTAGAGCTCCCTCTACATTACCCTGACAGTGTGTCCCCCACTTTATACCCAGTGTAAGCATCGAGCGCTCCCAGGACAGGTACAGCACGGGTTAGATACGGTGTAGAGCTCCCTCTACATTACCCTGACAGTGTGTCCCCCACTTTATACCCAGTGTCAGCATCGAGCTCGCCCAGGACAGGTACAGCACGGGTTAGATACAGTGTAGAGCTCCCTCTACATTTCCCTGACAGTATGTCCCCCCACTTTATACCCAGTGTCAGCATCGAGCTCTCCCAGGACAGGTACAGCACGGATTAGATACAGTGTAGAACTCCCTCTACATTACCCTGAGAGTGTGACCCCCACTTTATACCCAGTGTCAGCATCGAGCTCTCCCAGGACAGGTACAGCATGGGTTAGATACAGTGTAGAGCTCCCTCTACATTACCCTGACAGTGTGTCCCCCACTTTATACCCAGTGTAAGCATCGAGCGCTCCCAGGACAGGTACAGCATGGGTTAGATACGGTGTAGAGCTCCCTCTACATTACCCTGACAGTGTGTCCCCCACTTTATACCCAGTGTCAGCATCGAGCTCGCCCAGGACAGGTACAGCACGGGTTAGATACAGTGTAGAGCTCCCTCTACATTTCCCTGACAGTGTGTCCCCCACTTTATACCCAGTGTCAGCATCGAGCGCTCCCAGGACAGGTACAGCACGGGTTAGATACGGTGTAGAGCTCCCTCTACATTACCCTGACAGTGTCCCCCACTTTATACCCAGTGTCAGCGTCGAGCTCTCCCAGGACAGGTACAGCACGGGTTAGATACAGTGTAGAGCTCCCAATACATTACCCTGACAGTGTGTCCCCCACTTTATACCCAGTGTCAGCATCGAGCTCTCCAAGGACAGGTACAGCATGGGTTAGATACAGTGTAGAGCTCCCTCTACATTACCCTGACAGTGTCCCCCCCACTTTATACCCAGTGTCAGCATCGAGCTCTCCCAGGACAGGTACAGCACGGGTTAGATACAGTGCAGAGCTCCCTCTACATTACCCTGACAGTGTGTCCCCCACTTTATACCCAGTGTCAGCATCGAGCTCTCCCAGGACAGGTACAGCACGGGTTAGATACAGTGTCGAGCTCCCTCTACATTACCCTGACAGTGTGTCCCCCACTTTATACCCAGTGTCAGCATCGAGCTCTCCCAGGACAGATACAGCACGGGTTAGATACAGTGTAGAGCTCCCTCTACATTACCCTGACAGTGTCCCCCCCACTTTATACCCAGTGTCAGCATCGAGCTCTCCCAGGACAGGTACAGCACGGGTTAGATACAGTGTAGAGCTCCCTCTACATTACCCTGACAGTGTGTCCCCCACTTTATACCCAGTGTCAGCATCGAGCTCTCCCACGACTGATACAGCACGGGTTAGATACAGTGTAGAGCTCCCTCTACATTACCCTGACAGTGTGTCCCCCACTTTATACCCAGAGTCAGCATCGAGCTCTCGCAGGACAGGTACAGCACGGGTTAGATACAGTGTAGAGCTCCCTCTACATTACCCTGAGAGTGTGACCCCCACTTTATACCCAGTGTCAGCATCGAGCTCTCCCAGGACAGGTACAGCACGGGTTAGATACAGTGTAGAGCTCCCTCTACATTACCCTGACAGTGTGTCCCCCACTTTATACCCAGTGTAAGCATCGAGCGCTCCCAGGACAGGTACAGCACGGGTTAGATACGGTGTAGAGCTCCCTCTACATTACCCTGACAGTGTCCCCCCCACTTTATACCCAGTGTCAGCATCGAGCTCTCCCAGGACAGGTACAGCACGGGTTAGATACAGGGTAGAGCTCCCTCTACATTACCCTGACAGTGTCCCCCCCACTTTATACCCAGTGTCAGCATCGAGCGCTCCCAGGACAGGTACAGCACGGGTTAGATACAGTGTCAAGCTCCCTCTACATTACCCTGACAGTGTGTCCCCCACTTTATACCCAGTGTCAGCATCGAGCTCTCCCAGGACAGGTACAGCACGGGTTAGATACAGAGTAGAGCTCCCTCTACATTACCCTGACAGTGTGTCCCCCAGTTTATACCCAGTGTCAGCATCGAGCTCTCCCAGGACTGGTACAGCACGGGTTAGATACAGTGTGGAGCTCCCTTACATTACCGTGACAGTGAGTCCCCCACTTTATTTCCAGTGTCAGCATCGAGCTCTCCCAGGACAGGTACAGCACGGGTTAGATACAGTGTAGAGCTCACTCTACATTACTCTGACAGTGTGTCCCCCACTTTATACCCAGTGTCAGCATCGAGCTCTCCCAGGACAGGTACAGCACGGGTTAGATACAGTGTCGAGCTCCCTCTACATTACCCTGACAGTGTGTCCCCCACTTTATACCCAGTGTAAGCATCGAGCGCTCCCAGGACAGGTACAGCACGGGTTAGATACGGTGTAGAGCTCCCTCTACATTACCCTGACAGTGTCCCCCCCACTTTATACCCAGTGTCAGCATCGAGCTCTCCCAGGACAGGTACAGCACGGGTTAGATACAGGGTAGAGCTCCCTCTACATTACCCTGACAGTGTCCCCCCCACTTTATACCCAGTGTCAGCATCGAGCGCTCCCAGGACAGGTACAGCACGGGTTAGATACAGTGTCAAGCTCCCTCTACATTACCCTGACAGTGTGTCCCCCACTTTATACCCAGTGTCAGCATCGAGCTCTCCCAGGACAGGTACAGCACGGGTTAGATACAGAGTAGAGCTCCCTCTACATTAACCTGACAGTGTGTCCCCCAGTTTATACCCAGTGTCAGCATCGAGCTCTCCCAGGACTGGTACAGCACGGGTTAGATACAGTGTGGAGCTCCCTTATATTACCCTGACAGTGAGTCCCCCACTTTATTTCCAGTGTCAGCATCGAGCTCTCCCAGGACAGGTACAGCACGGGTTAGATACAGTGTAGAGCTCACTCTACATTACTCTGACAGTGTGTCCCCCACTTTATACCCAGTGTCAGCATCGAGCTCTCCCAGGACAGGTACAGCACGGGTTAGATACAGTGTAGAGCTCCCTCTACATTACCCTGACAGTGTGTCCCCCAGTTTATACCCAGTGTCAGCATCGAGCTCTCCCAGGACTGGTACAGCACGGGTTAGATACAGTGTGGAGCTCCCTTACATTACCCTGACAGTGAGTCCCCCACTTTATTTCCAGTGTCAGCATCGAGCTCTCCCAGGACAGGTACAGCACGGGTTAGATACAGTGTAGAGCTCACTCTACATTACTCTGACAGTGTGTCCCCCACTTTATACCCAGTGTCAGCATCGAGCTCTCCCAGGACAGGTACAGCACGGGTTAGATACAGTGCAGAGCTCCCTGTACATTACCCTGACAGTGTGTCCCCCCCACTTTATACCCTGTGTCAGCATCGAGCTCTCCCCGGACAGGTACAGCACGGGTTAGATACAGTGTAGAGCCCCCTCTACTTTACCCTGACAGTGTGTACCCCATTTTATACCCAGTGTCAGCATCGAGCTCTCCCAGGAATGGTACAGCACGGGTTAGATACAGTGTAGAGCTCCCTCTACATTACCCTGACAGTGTGTCCCCCACTTTATACCCAGAGTTAGCATCGAGCTCTCGCAGGACAGGTACAGCACGGGTTAGATACAGTGTAGAGCTCCCTCTACATTACCCTGAGAGTGTGACTCCCACTTTATACCCAGTGTCAGCATCGGGCTCTCCCAGGACAGGTACAGCACGGATTAGATACAGTGTAGAACTCCCTCTACATTACCCTGAGAGTGTGACCCCCACTTTATACCCAGCGTCAGCATCGAGCTCTCCCAGGACAGGTACAGCACGGGTTAGATACAGTGTAGAGCTCCCTCTACATTACCCTGACAGTGTGACCCCCACTTTATACCCAGTGTCAGCATTGAGCTCTCCCACGACTGATACAGCACGGGTTCGATACAGTGTAGAGCTCCCTCTACATTACCCTGACAGTGTGTCCCCCACTTTATACCCAGAGTTAGCATCGAGCTCCAGCAGGACAGGTACAGCACGGGTTAGATACAGTGTAGAGCTCCCTCTACATTACCCTGAGAGTGTGACCCCCACTTTATACCCAGTGTCAGCATCGAGCTCTCCCAGGACAGGTACAGCACGGGTTAGATACAGTGTAGAGCTCCCTCTACATTACCCTGACAGTGTGTCCCCCACTTTATACCCAGTGTCAGCATCGAGCTCTCCCAGGACAGGTACAGCACGGGTTAGATACAGTGTAGATCTCCCTCTACATTACCCTGACAGTGTGTCCCGCACTTTATACCCAGTGTCAGCATCGAGCTCTCCCAGGACAGGTACAGCACGGGTTAGATACAGTGTAGAGCTCCCTCTACATTACCCTGACAGTGTCCCCCCCACTTTATACCCAGTGTCAGCATCGAGCTCTCCCAGGACAGGTACAGCACGGGTTAGATACAGTGTCGAGCTCCCTCTACATTACCCTGACAGTGTGTCCCCCACTTTATACCCAGTGTCAGCATCGAGCTCTCCCAGGACAGGTACAGCACGGGTTAGATACAGTGTAGAGCTCCCTCTACATTACCCTGACAGTGTGTCCCCCAGTTTATACCCAGTGTCAGCATCGAGCTCTCCCAGGACTGGTACAGCACGGGTTAGATACGGTGTAGAGCTCCCTCTACATTTCCCTGACAGTGTGTCCCCCACTTTATACCCAGTGTCAGCATCCAGCTCGCCCAGGACAGGTACAGCACGGGTTAGATACAGTGTAGAGCTCCCTCTACATTACCCTGACAGTGTGTCCCCCACTTTATACCCAGTGTCAGCATCGAGCTCTCCCAGGACAGGTACAGCACGGGTTAGATACAGTGTAGAGCTCCCTCTACATTACCCTGACAGTGTGTCCCCCAGTTTATACCCAGTGTCAGCATCGAGCTCTCCCAGGACTGGTACAGCACGGGTTAGATACAGTGTAGAGCTCCCTCTACATTACCCTGACAGTGTGTCCCCCAGTTTATACCCAGTGTCAGCAACGAGCGCTCCCAGGACAGGTACAGCACGGGTTAGATACAGTGTAGAGCTCCCTTACATTACCCTGACAGTGAGTCCCCCACTTTATTTCCAGTGTCAGCATCGAGCTCTCCCAGGACAGGTACAGCACGGGTTAGATACAGTGTAGAGCTCCCTCTACATTACCCTGACAGTGTGTCCCCCAGTTTATACCCAGTGTCAGCATCGAGCTCTCCCAGGACTGGTACAGCACGGGTTAGATACAGTGTAGAGCTCCCTCTACATTACCCTGACAGTGTGTCCCCCAGTTTATACCCAGTGTCAGCATCGAGCTCTCCCAGGACTGGTACAGCACGGGTTAGATACAGGGTAGAGCTCCCTCTACATTACCCTGACAGTGTGTCCCCCACTTTATACCCAGTGTCAGCATCGAGCTCTCCCAGGACAGGTACAGCACGGGTTAGATACAGTGTAGAGCTCCCTCGACATTACCCTGACAGTGTGTCCCCCACTTTATACCCAGTGTCAGCATCGAGCTCTCCCAGGACAGGTACAGCACGGGTTAGATACGGGTTCCCTTTGGCGTCACAACGGGGTCTCGGCCTTCCAAAGGGAGATGGACCGAATGGTTGACCGGTAAGGCTTGCGGGCCACGTGTCCGTACCTGGACAATGTCACCATTTGCGGCCATGATCAGCAGGACCATGACGCCAACCTCGCTAAATTTCTCCGCACCGCCACTCTCCTCAACCTCACGTATAACAAGGAGAAGTGTGTGTTCAGCACGAACTGCTGAGCCATCCTCGGCTATGTGGTTCAGAACGGAGTTCTGGGGCCCGATCCCGACCGCATGCGCCCCCTCATGGAGCGTCCCCTCCCCCACTGCCCCAAGGCCTTCAAACATTGCCTGGGGTTCTTCTCGTATTACGCCCAGTGGGTCCCTACTATGCGGACAAGGCCCGCCCACTCATCCACTCCACTGGTTTCCCACTGACGGCCAAGGCTCACCAGGTCTTTAACCGTATCAAGGCCGACATCGCCAAGGCCGCGATGCACGCGGTCGACGAGACGCTTCCCTTCCAAGTCAAGAGCGATGCATCAGACGTCGTTCTGGCCGTCACCCTCAACCAGGCAGGCAGGCCCGTGGCATTCTTTTCACGCACCCCGCATGCCTCCGAAATTCAGGCACTCCTAATTCGAAAAAGGAGGCCCAAGCCATCGTTGAAGCTGTGCGGCACTGGAGGCATTACCTGGCCGGCAGGCGATTCACCCTCCTCACTGACCAGCGGTCGGTAGCCTTCATGTTCAATAACACACAGCGGGGCAAGATCAAAAACGATAAAATCTTGCGGTGGAGGATCGAGCTCTCCACCTACAATTACGAGATTCTGTATCGCCCCAGCAAGCTCAACGAGCCCCCAGATGCCCTATTCCGAGGTACATGTGCCAGAGCACAGGTGGACTGACTCCGGACCCTGCACGACGATCTCTGTCACCCAGGGGTCACCCGCTTTTATCACTTCATCAAGGCCCGCAACCTGCCCTACTCCATCGAGGAAGTCAGGGAGATCACCAGAGACGGCCAGGTCTGCGCGGAGTGGAAACCACACTTCTACCGGCCAGACCGTGCGCGCCTGGTGAAGGCCTCCCGCCCCTTTGAACGCCTCAGTGTGGATTTAAAAGGGCCCCTCCCCTCCACCTCTCGAAAACAAGGACTCCTACATTAGACTCCTATTTATTGACTACAGCTCCGCCTTCAACACCATAATCCCGGCCAAGCTCATATCAAAGCTCCAAAACCTAGGACTTGGCTCCTCCCTCTGCAACTGGATCCTCGATTTTCTGCCCCGCAGACCACAATCAGTAACACCGGGGCCCCGCAAGGCTGCGTATTTAGCCCCCTACTCTACTCCCTGTACACACGACTGCATGGCAAAACTTGGTCCCAACTCCATCTACAAGTTTGCTGACGATACGACCATAGTGGGCCGGATCTCGAATAACGATGAGTCCGAATACAGGAGGGAGATAGAGAACCTAGTGGAGTGGTGTAGCGACAACAATCTCTCCCTCAATGCCAGCAAAACTAAAGAGCTGGTCATTGACTTCAGGAAGCAAAGTACTGTACACACTCCCGTCAGCATCAACGGGGCCGAGGTGGAGATGGTTAGCAGTTTCAAATTCCTAGGGGTGCACATCTCCCAAAATCTGTCCTGGTCCACCCACGTCGACGCTATCACCAAGAAAGCACAACAGCGCCTGTACGTCCTCAGGAAACTAAGGAAATTCGGCATGTCCACGTTAACCCTTACCAACTTTTACAGATGCACCATAGAAAGCATCCTATCGGGCTGCATCACCGCCTGGTACGGCAACTGCTCGGCCCAGGACCGCAAGGAACTTCAGAGAGTCGTGAACACCGCCCAGTCCATCACACGAACCTGCCTCCCATCCATTGACTCCATCTACACCTCCCGCTGCCTGGGGAAAGCGGGCAGCATAATCAAAGATCCCTCCCACCCGGCTTACTCACTCTTCCAACTTCTTCCATCGGGCAGGAGATACAGAAGTCTGAGAACACGCACGGACAGACTCAAAAACAGCTTCTTCCCCACTGTCACCAGACTCCTAAACGACCCTCTTATGGACTGACCTTCATCCGATGCCGGTGCTTATGTAGTTACATTGTATATGTTGTGTTGCACTATTATGTATTTTCTTTTATTCACTTTTATTCCCATGTACTTAATGATCTGTTGAGCTGCTCGCAGAAAAATACTTTTCACTGCACCTCGGTACACGTGACAATAAACAAATCCAATCCAATCCAATCCGACCGTAACACGTACTTTCTCAGTGTGGTCGATGAGTACACCATCTTCGCTCTGTTCGGCTTCCCCGTCTACGTCCACAGCGACCGGGGATCCTCATTCATGAGCGATGAGCTGCGCCAATACCTGCTCAACAGGGGCATTGCCTCGAGCAGGACGACCAGCTACAACCCCCGGGGGAACGTGCAGGTGGAGAGGGAGAATGGGACGGTCTGGAGGGCCGTCCAACTGGCCCTGCGGTCCAGAAATCTCCCGGCCTGCCGCTGGCAGGAGGTCCTTCCCGACGCACTTCACTCCATTTGGTCGCTCCTGTTCACCGCGACTAACGAAACCCCCCCATGAACGTCTCTTTGCCTCCCCCAGGAAGCCCACCTCCGGGGTATCGCTCCCAACGTGGCTGGCAGCTCCAGGGCCCGTTCTCCTCTGCAAGCACGTGCGGCTCCACAAGGCGGACCCGTTGGTTGAGAGCTTACAGCTGCTTCACGCCAACCCGCAGTACGGCTACGTAGCATACCCCGACGGCCGCCAAGACACAGTCTCCCTCAGGGACCTGGCATCAGCTGGTTCCCCACACACACCCCCCCTGCCCCGGTGCCACCCTCCCCACCCCCGGCGCACCCCACCACGGCCCCCGCTCCGGGACAATCCGTCCTCCCCTTGCTCACAGCCGGGGATGAAGAGGATTTCGACACGCTCCCGGAGTCACCGAAGACCAAACCAACGCCGGAGTCGCCCCCAGCCTGCGGCGCTCCCAACGACAGATCAAGGCACCGGACCGCCTGAATTTGTAATATTATCTGTCCTTTTAAAACACAACTTTCTGGATATAGTTCTCCACCACCCCCGCCGGATTCGTTTTCTTTAAAAGGGGGTGAATGTGGTAGCCACCACTGATGCATATATTGGATTTATCGGATGTTGATGTAGGTGCTTTACGGTAAGGCCCCTGTACTACAACTCCCCCTCCCCCAACTCCCCCCTCCCCAAAAACCCCCCTCCCCAACTCCCCCTCCCCCGACTCCCCCTCCCCCAACTCCCCCTCCCCTTCCCCAACCCCCCCTCCCCCAACTCCCCCCTCCCCAACTTCCCCCTCCCCCAAGTCCCCCTCACCCATCTCCCCCTCCCCCTACTCCCTCAACTCTCCCACCCCCCAACTCCCCCTCCCCCCCAACTCCCCCCTCCCCCAACTCCCCCTCCCCCAACTCCCCCCTCCCCCTCCACCATCTCCCCCTCCCCCAACTACCCCCTCCCACATCCCCCTCCCCAACTCCCCCTCCCCCAACTCCCTCCTCCCCAACTCCCCCCTCCCCAACTCCCCCCTCCCCAACTGCCCCCTCCCCAACTACCCCTCCCCTCCACCCCCCTCCACTTCCCCCAACTCCCCCCTCCACATACCCCAACTCCCCCTCCCCAACTCCCCATCCCCCAAGTCCCCCTCCCCTTCCCCCAACCCCCCTCCCTTCCCCCAACCTCCCCTCCCCCAACTCCCCCTCCCCCAACTCCCCCCTCCCCCTCCACCATCTCCCCCTCCCCAACTCCCCCTCCCCAACTCCCCCCTCCCCCAACTCCCGCCTCCCCCTCTCCCCAATCTCTCCTCCTCCAACTCCCCCCTCCACCAACTCCCCCCTCCCTCAACTCCCCCCTCCCCCAACACCCCCCTCCCCCAACTCCCCCTCCCCAACTCCCCCCTCCCCCTCCACCATCTCCCCCTCCCCCAACTCCCCCTCCCCAACTCCCCCCTCCCCCAACTCCCCCCTCTCCCCAATCTCCCCTCCTCCAACTCCCCCCTCCACCAACTCCCCCCTCCCTCAACTCCCCCCTCCCCCAACACCCCCCCTCCCCCAACTCCCCCATCCCCCTCTCCCCCACCCCCCCCAACTCCCCCCCTCCACCCCCCAACTCCCCCCAACTCCCCCCTCCCCACCCCCTCTCCCTCCCCCTCCACCACCCTCTCCCCCTCCCCCAACTCCCTCCTTCCCCACCCCCCTCCGCCAACTCCCCCTCCACCCCCCCCAACTCCCCCCTCCCCCAACTCCCCCCTCCCCAACTCCCCCTCCCCCGACTCCCCCTCCCCCAACTCCCCCTCCCCTTCCCCAACTCCCCCCTCCCCCAACTCCCCCACTCCCCTCCCCCAACTCCCCCTCCCCAACTCCCCATCCCCCAAGTCCCCCTCCCCAACTCCCCCCTTCCCCTACTCCCCCAACTCCCCCTCCCCCCAACTCCCCCTCCCCCAACTCCCCCCCTCCCCAAACTCCCCCCTCCCCTTCCCCCAACCCCCCCCTCCCCCAACACCCCCCTCCCCTCCACCATCTCCCCCCTCCCCAACTCCCCCCTCCCCCTCCCCCAACTCCCCCCTCCCCAACTGCCCCCTCCTCAACTCCCCCCCTCCACCCCCCTCCACCTCCCCAACTCTCCCCTCCACTTACCTCCCCTCCACCTACCCCAGCCCCACCTACACCCCCCTCCACCTACCCCAGCCCCACCTTCACCCCCCTCCACCTATCCCAGCCCCACCTACACCCCCCTCCAACCCCCCCCCCAACTCCCCCCTCCCCTCCACCATCTCCCCCCTCCCCAACCCCCTCCCCAACTCCCCCCTCCCCCTCCCCCAACTCCCCCCTCCCCAACTGCCCCCTCCTCAACTCCCCCCCCTCCACCCCCCTCCACCTCCCCAACTCTCCCCTCCACTTACCTCCCCTCCACCTACCCCAGCCCCACCTACACCCCCCTCCACCTACCCCAGCCCCACCTTCACCCCCCTCCACCTATCCCAGCCCCACCTACACCCCCCTCCAACCCCCCCCCACCCCAACTCCCCCCCCTCCCCCCTTGCCGCCTAGACTGACCCTCCGTCCCCACCTAACCTCTCCACCCACATAATTTCACACAGCTCCACAAAAAGAGATTGTTCGTTCACACTGTCTGTGAACGATTCTCCTGATCGGACACCGGGAGCAGCGGAAACCCAGCGGTCTGTGAGGAGCGGGAAATGGTGAACGTTTCGAGCCCACCTGACTCTCCGGAATGGGAACGGAGGGAAAGGATGTTGGGCTGATTGAGACGGAGCGGAACGGTGACCAGTGGCAGCCGGGAGAGATTCTAACAAAATGGACCAAATTCAGAACAAGTGACAGGTTGGCTGGGGTGAGGGGGGTGGGGGGGTGAGGGGGGTGGCATTGACCCGGGGGTGAGGGGGGTGGCATTGACCCGGGGGTGAGGGGGGGTGGCATTGACCCGGGGGTGAGGGGGGTGGGGGGGTGAGGGGGGTGGCATTGACCCGGGGGTGAGGGGGTGGCATTGACCCGGGGATGAGGGTGGTGAGGGGGGGTGGCATTGACCCGGGGTGAGGGGGGTGGCATTGACCCGGGGGTGAGGGGGTGGCATTGACCCGGGGGTGAGGGGGTGGCATTGACCGGGGGGTTAGTGGTGAGGGTGGTGGCATTGACCCGGGGAGTGGGGGTGAGGGTGGGGGCTGGGGTAGGTGGAGGGGGAGTTGGGGGAGGTGGAGGTGGGAGGCAGGTGGAGGTGGGGGCTGGGGTAGTTGGAGGTGGGAGGCAGGTGGAGGGGGGAGATGGAGGGGGGAGTTGGGGCAGGTGTACAGGGTGTAGGTGGGGGTTGGGGTAGGTGGATGTAGGTGGGGGTTGGGGGAGGTGGAAGGGGAATTGGGGCAGGTGGCGGGGGTTATAGGTGGGGGCTGGGGTAGGTGGAGGGGGAGTTGGGGCAGTCGTACAGGGTGTAGGTGGGGGTTGGGGTAGGTGGATGTAGGTGGAGGGGGAGTTGGGGGAAGTGGAGGGGATGGAGGATGGTGTA